>NC_134355.1:44350099-44422075 GCF_048569485.1 Anomaloglossus baeobatrachus | reverse complement strand
TTACAGTAAAGAATCCATAGTCTCCTTACTTTTGCAGTAAAGAATCCATAGTCTCCTTACTTTTGCAGTAAAGAATCCATAGTCTCCTTACTTTTGCAGTAAAGAATCCATAGTCTCACTGATTTTACAGTAAAGAATGCATAGTCTCACTAATCTTACAGTAAAGAATGCATAGTCTCACTGCTTTTACAGTAAATAATCCATAGTCTCCTTGCTTTTACAGTAAAGAATCCATAGTCTCCTTGCTTTTACAGTAAAGAATGCATAGTCTCACTGCTCTTACAGTAAAGAATGCATAGTCCACTGCTCTTACAGTAAAGAATGCATAGTCTCACTGCTCTTACAGTAAAGAATGCATAGTCTTGCTTTTTCGTTAAATAATGCATAGTCTCACTGCTCTTACAGTAAATAATATGCATCTGTGATTAGATGTAGTGGATTCCCCCTTGTTCCCATAGGCCTTGGTGTAAAAAGGTCATTAGAAAGGTCTCTGCAATGTCCCCTCATATATTTGTACATTGTAATAAGTCGCCCTTAAGCCTTCGTTTTTCCTAACTGAATAATCCCAAGTTTAATAACCGGTCTGGGTACTGCAGTACAGTGACTGCAGACGGCCGGACAACCCCTTTAAGCTGGCTTCAAATAAGTTCTTCATTCTTTGCTATATACTGCAGTGCCATTGAATACCACTCGTCCCGCAATAACCAAACCCTCAAGGTTATGTTGGCGGAAAAATCTAAGAAACGTTTATTGCCCTTTGATGAAAGGGAGGAAAAAACAAAAGCCTAAAAAACAATTATTGGTTGCGGCAAGAAGGGGTTATTGGATCCGTAGTGCGAATCTCAGAACGTATGCGCTTACTATCACTGCAGTTAGGGCATTATTTATGGACCGTAGAAATCTGGTGGTAACCGTCTGATCACTGTGGGCCCTACTGAGGTCACCCTCCCTGATCACTAAGCAAAAGGTCCAAAAAGACCCCATTCCCCCTCAGTGCACGGATATCGAGGCAACTGAGGCCAAGAGGAAGGAGAATGTTCCCGGTAATGGGCCCAATACATCGCACACAGACGAAATGCTCTAGTTGGGATGATTCAGTCTGATTCCTATCAGGACCCTCGTTTATTTTTGTGGTTTCCCGGTGCTGTAGACAAGCGGACGTGCGTCACATTACTCCTTAATTTGATTCTTTTTAACCAAATCTTGAATTGTCTGCCTTTTTTCCTTTCCATTGAGAGAATAAAATAGATCTGACCTTGGCCGTCAGTCTCCATCAGATATCCGTTACACAAGCAGCTTCCTTGCTAATTAAAAAGAAAATGAGACTATTGCTGACGAACAAGCCATAAGCAGAGCGTGTTCTCTCCCGCTCATCCAGACCTGCTCTATATTGGATTTCAATGGTCACAGCCATGGGTTTTTTTGGGGGGGGGGGGTTTGCAAGCTGTCAAAATTGGATAAAGATTGTCTGCAGATTTTTATTTGTGCGTAATTGGGTGACTCCAGTCGATGCGGTGTAATGAACGTTTAGATAGAATCAGGTCAGGATGAGAGAAATGCACGAGTCAAGATGGAGGCGTAAAGTTGGCTGTACACAGAGGATAGCATTCAGGCATTTTTCTCCAAAAACATGTATACTTAGCTACAAGGGTTGTTAATTTTTAAGATTACCGTATATAGTATAGTATAATATTACCAAATAATAATTTTATTCCTGCCACCACCATGTTTCACTGTGGGGATGGTATTCTTGGAGTGATGAGCTGTGATGGCTTGGCCCCAGACATAGCCTTCACTTTGGTGGTCAAAAAGATCAGTTTTGGTCTCCTCTGCCCATAGTACCTTTCTCCATACATTAGGGGAGTCTCCTACAATGTCTTTTGGCAAAATCAAAACGAGCCTTCCAGTTTTTTTGCTGTAAGTAAAGGCTTTTTTTCTGACCAAACATCTACCATAAAGATCAGCTCTATGGAGTGTACGGCTTACTGTGGGCATATGGGTAAATACTCCAGTCTCTGCTTGGGAACTTTGCAACTCCTTCAGGGTCACCATTGGTGACTCTGAGTTTTAGTGGGCGGCCGTCTCTTGGCAGGTTTGTAGTTCCATGTTCTTTCCATTTGAAGATAATGGATTTGATGGTGCTTCGGGCGATCATCAAAGATTGGGTTATTTATTGGAACCTAACTTGTACTTCTTTGTCTCTGACTTGTTAGGTGATCTTCTTAGACTTCATTTTGGTGTTTGGAGATTTCCTTGGTCTCCACAGTGTTGTTTAGAGATCTCCTTGGTCTTCATGGTGTTGTTTGGAGAGCTCCTTGGTCTTCATGGTGTTGTTTGGAGAGCTCCTTGGTCTTCATGGTGTTGTTTGGAGAGCTCCTTGGTCTTCATGGTGTTGTTTGGAGAGCTCCTTGGTCTTCATGGTGTTGTTAGGAGATTGTCTTGGTCCTCATGGTGTTGTTTGGAGATCTCCTTGGTCCTCATGGTGTTGTTTGGAGATCTCCTTGGTCCTCATGGTGTTGTTTGGAGATCTCCTTGGTCCTCATGGTGTTGTTTGGAGATCTCCTTGGTCCTCATGGTGTTGTTTGGGGATCTCCTTGGTCTTCATAGTGTTTGGTTACTGGGGCCTCTTGTTAATGGTGTTGTAGCCTCTATGGCCTTTCAGTAAAGCTGTGTATGTACTGACAGACCCTGGGACACTTGCACACAGGTGAACTTCCTCTCACTAAGCATGTGATTTATGAAGGTTATTACTTGCACCAGAAATGTTTAGGGACTTCATAGCAAAAGAGGTGAATACATATGCACATGACAATTTTTATTTATTTTATAAATTTAGTTTTTGCCTATATTTTTCTCATTTCACTTCCCCAACTTAGACAATTTAGTGCTGACGCATCGCATCTCACACACACACACACACACACACACACACACACACACACACACACACCAGATCACAAAAATATTCAAGCACAGGTTGAAATGTAACAAAATTGGTAAAAATCCAAGGGGGTGAATACTTTTGCAAGGCACTATACAGAGGGAGTGAGGTTTCTGTCCACAAGCTACATTTTGTAAGGAAATGGCAGGACTCAATAGGTAAAAAGTGCCTCTCATGTATAGTCTGGCCATCATTATAATTTATAGGGGTTTTCATATAAAGCTGCCTGATCTGGTCATCAGCCCCGATCTAAGGGGAGCGTTAGGTTGGTGGGTTTAGGTATTAGGCTTGTCTAAAGAGATGTGTATTTAAAGCTGGCTTAAAAACGTGGGGGCCCGGTATTAGTCAGATGGTCTGGGGTAGTGCATTCCAAAATTGTGGCGCAGCATGAGAGAAGAGTTTGAGACAGAGGTGCAATGTTCAGATTATGGAGGATTTAGTATTAAATCAGTAGCACAACGGAGAGGTCCGGTAGGATGATAGACAGAAATGAGGGAGGTGATGTAGGGTTAGGGTGGTGCAGAACTAGAGAGCTTTGTGGGGGAAACAAATAAGTTTGTATTGTAATCTTTAGTGGAAAGATAACCAGTGCAATGACTGGCACAAGTGGGGACATCAGTGAAGTGGCTGGACAAAAATATGACTCCAACTGCATCATTCGGGATGGATTTGAGACGGAAAAGTTTGGTTATAGGGAGACCGATCAGTAGAGAATTGCAGTAGTCCAGATGAGAATGAATACGAGAAACAGAGTTTTTTTCAGATTAGAGCAGGGGTCTCAAACTTGGCTGGGTATATGGGCCGCACATAGAAAAAAATAATAATTTGGGGGGCCTCATTGATTTTAGGACAAAATGACATTTTTATTGGTACCTTTTTTTTCTCTCTACACCTTTTGGATCACTGATTTTGAATATTTTTTTGCTTGTTCGTTAAAACAAACATGCACTTTTTTAAAAAAATAAATAAATAAATAAATTACATTTTTGATGGTAAAAAAAAAATTCATTTTTTTTTTTTTTTTTTTTTTACATTTTATAGTTATAGTTTTACAATGAGCACCATACAGTAATTTTGGCCGACATCTTATAGTAAATTCCCCCATCCTGTTCCCTTTCTTCTAGTAATGTTCACATCCTCGTCCCCCCCCCCCCCCCCCCCCCCCCATCTTGTAGTAATGCGCCAATCCTTATTCCTTTTACAATTGTGCCCATCCTGTAGTAATGTACCCATTTTTATTCCTTTTACAATTGTGCCCATCTTGTAGTAATGCTCCCATCCTTATTCCTTTTACAATTGTGCCCATCCTTGTCCCCTTTTACAAATGTGCCCATCCTTGCCCCCATCCTGTAGTAATGTGGACATCCTTGTCCCCTTTTCAGAATGTGCCCCCTTTTTGTCCTTTTTGTACTAAAAAAATCCCCATCCTTGACCCCATCCTGTAGTAATGTGCCCAACCTTGTCCCCTTTGACTAATGTGCCCATGTAAGGTCTCTTCTTGTAGTAAAGTCTCCTTTTACTGATCCTCTTCTTGTAGCAATGTCCCATCCTGGTCCCCTATTGTGCCATTAAACACATACACATTCTTCTCACCTGTCCTCCGTTCCCTCGGCGTCCTCTTCCCTGCTTCTCGCAGCCAGCAGGTATGAGCTCCCCCTTGGTGATTGCGGCCACGGTCAGTGTTTCATCTAAAATTCAGATGAACGTTTTGCCGCCACCCGCGCCAGAGTCAAGCGCTCTCTGCACTATTCCAGTGGCAGCCATCGGCCAATCCGATTCAAGCAGGTGACCTCATACACATCAGCTACTTGCCTCTGATTGGTCAACGGCTGCCGTTGGAATAATGCAGACACAGCTTGACTCTGCACAGCGCCGGTAAAACGTTCATCTGAAATAAAGCCGTGATTACGGCCCCTACACCGCCCGCAATAGTCAAGGGTGGTACTTACCTACGGTCCGCAAGAAGCAGCCTGAGGGGCCACATGTTTGAGACCTCTGGTTTAAAGGGTGAGAAAAGGTTGAATTCTACATATGTTTTTAAGATGAAAGTGACGTAAGTAAGTGAGCAATTGGATATAGGGAATAAAGGAAAGTTTTGTGCCAGATATAGGACCCCAAGACAGAGCGTGCTCCTTGAGAGTTGTGGTTGAACCACCCAATCTAATTTCAATATCTGTTAGTAGAGGGGGGAAACACGAGAAGTTCTGCTTTGGAGAGTTTCAGACGGAGGGAGGACATGATGTTGGAGACAGCGGACAATCGCTGGTATTTTATAGTAAGGTGGAGGTGACGTCAGGAGACTCTGAATATAATTGGGTGTTATCAGTATAGAGAAGGTGCTGAAAACCAAATCTGCTGATGGTTTTGTCCGGTAAGGGGCAGTGTATGGAAAGAAGAGAAGGGGTCCCTAGGACTGAACTCTGAGGAACCCCGAGAAGAGCGGAGGAAGAAGAGCCGGCAAAAGATACAGTGAAGGAGCCGTCAGAGAGGAGAACCAGGAGAGAGCCGTGTATATATTTATTTTTTACATATACTTAAGTTAAAATAATAAAATATGTATTTTTCGGGTAAAAAAAAAAATCATTTTTGCCACTGGGTTTCGTAAAACATTTTGTACAGTTTGGCTTTTACAGGCTTTTCACAGCGCATTTGATGTGGTCTTTAGTCATAAATCAGTGAAGAAGAGCCCTAAGGATTGAAATAGTCAGGAGAAGTCTTCTACTTCTGAATCGGCGTAGGTGTCTTCCAATAGCTTCTCCGTAGGAAACGTTTAACGTGCCGTCCAAGTCTCGAGAAACTTTTAGGTAGGCTTTAAGAAGTAAATAAAGATTTTGCAGTTAAAGGATGATTATATTTTTTTTCTGAATGCATATCCATTTTATTATGGCTGGACCATATTGGTTTGTGTCCTGGTATAATGTATTTTCCCTCCTATGTGTCGAATAAGCTGCCACCGATTCCACATACGTAACAAAACCTTTAGGGTATTGCCCCCATCCAACCTCCCCTGTAGGCCGCGCTGTCCTTGCAGATATGTTGACATACAAAGCTCCGCATGAGTGGATCGTCTTTGGTGAATATTGTACTTTGCCTTCCAGGTGTCCGCAAATATGGTAAAGATTTTCAAGCTATTGCAGATGTAATTGGCAACAAGACTGTTGGTCAAGTGAAGAACTTCTTTGTAAACTACAGGCGTCGGTTTAACTTAGAGGAGGTATTGCAGGAATGGGAAGCAGAACAAGGAACCCAGGCCTCTAATGGTGATGCTTCTACCTTAGGGGATGACACAAAAAACACTTCTCATGTCCCATCAGGAAAGAGCACTGATGAAGAGGATGAGGTGTGTTTGTGTATCCACAGTATTCGGTTGAGATTTTTTGTTTTATTTTTTTTTTTTAATTTTTTTTTCTCTAAATTTACTGATAAAATGCGAATAGATGATAAAAGGTAGCATTCAACAATAACTCTGGTACCATTGAATATGTCTAGAATTTTATATAGAATGATTGGAACTCTATTTATACTCTTCGTGTAAGGAGACCCGTTGGCGTAATGGTCTTGGGTTGATCTCCGTTTTTGTTTCCTTTTTTAGACCCAGAGCAGCCAGACGGCACCACCCACCGGCCAGTCTCCTCCAGCCCAGTCTGTAGCCCCGGCACCGACGGCTTCGGTAACGACCTTGAATCAGCCGCCGCCTCTTCTTCGGCCGACGCTTCCGGCTGCTCCAGCCTTACATCGGCAGCCGCCGCCTCTTCAGCAGCAAGCCCGATTCGTCCAGCCAAGGCCGACCCTCAACCAGCCACCGCCTCCGTTAATTCGCCCAGCTAGCTCTTTGCCTCCTCGTCTAAACCCAAGGCCGGCGGCGACCACAGGTTCCGGCCAGCAGCCGACATCTCTTATTGGGATTCAGACTGAACCGCAGCCGGCAATGCATTGATGTAAATTACTCCATTAATCCTGGAACTTTTTTTTTTTTTTTTCCTTTTTATGAGAGGAGTCTCGGAGCCATTCACAAATCAGAGTATCGCTTCGTCTAAAGAAGATCATGAAAACCAGACATTATTTAAAAAAAAAAAAAAAAAAAAAAAGACTGTGTACTATACACTAAAATGATCCAGAATGTATTGGAAGCTTTTTATATACATATATCTATATAGTCCGACATAAGCATTCTGTAAACCAAAGTGTTCTCCACATTAAGACTCATCCGTTATGTGTTACTGTGTGTCATATTTCGGCATTTATTTGCCGACCATATGCAATAAATCACATATGTCGGTGATCTGTAAGTATTTAGCTTGGCGAGATGCAGTCTCCGTACCAACCTTCTGGTTATTTCGCCTACATGCAGTGATGGCGACCATCAGGCATTTTAGCCATTTGTCTCGTATCTCAGTGATGATGTGTTTTGTGAATGTTGATTCCACCAATAATATGACCTCCGCTGTGTACAGATGATCAGTCCATGTCTTCACTTGTCCCTTTTTGAGCTCTACATTTTTACAGAGGTTGTAAACTTAGAAGAAAAAAAAGAAACATTCTATGGAAAATTGTTTTGTTTTTTTTTGCTTTGTTCTTTTTCCAGTATCTCATGGAGTGTAGTCTGAGCAGCTCTGTGTCTAAACAGTGAATGATGCAGATCTCTCTACCCCTCTCACAGCAGGAAATCTCAGCGTTAGCTGAACCATCAATCTGCAGACACTTAAAGGTCCCTATACACATATATAGTTTTTTAGCCTATAGGTTTATAAAAATCTTTATACACATTAGGCAAGTCAGCTGAACCCTCCAGGGTAGGACCCATCCAATGTGTATGGGGACCTCCCAACTCTTCCCCGACAAATAACGTCGGGGGAAGAGAAGGATCAAGATGATAGGCTGTATGAATGAGTTTTTTTGCTGAGTTTTTGAAGCCAAAACTCTTAAGATTTGAGGAGTTTGCTCAGTTTTCTGCTTTAAAAGCTCCTAAGGAAAAAAAACTGTGTACACATGCCCTTTAAAATATGATCATGCTGAGTTTTTTATTTTAGGAGTGGGGTTTTTTTGTTTTTTTTGTAGCTGATTCTCTCCACAAACTCTTTCAATTCATTTCCATGGCAAATCATTTTGCTGTTCATATGGCGAGTTTTAGAGGTTTTTGTTTTCCCTAAATTCCTGCTAGAAAAAAAAAAAGTGTATATCACTTGTTTGAAGAAGATAATGAAGGAAACCTCCGTAAACTAAACACTATAAAATCAAAAGCCTGCAAAGAACACTTCAGGAAAAGAAAGACTCCAAAAAAAAAAAAGGTTTCCTAAAGTTGTTTCTGCTTGAAAATCTCATGTTCTTTTAACTAAAAAAAAACCTCAGTGTGAACATACCCTTAGAATTTCAAACCCGATCCTTCTCTTTTCAAGAGAGATAAGTTGCTTTGAGAAGTATCTGGTAGCGGTTTATTCTTTCAGTCATTGAAAACAGTCAGATGTTCTTGTGCATGACAAAGTCGGGGGGAGGGGGAAAGATAGCCGACGGCCGTAAAGGTGACAGACAGCTAGCCGACGGCCGTAAAGGTGACAGACAGCTAGCCGACGGACGGAAAGTTGACGGAGAACGAGCGGACGGACGGATAGATGATGGACAGCGAGCCGACGAACGGGGAGTCGACGGACGGAGAGCTGACGGACGGGGAGCCAACAGACGGATAGCCGACGGACGGGGAGCCAACAGACGGATAGCCGACGGACGGGGAGCCAACAGACGGATAGCCGACGGACGGGGAGCCAACAGACGGATAGCCGACGGACGGAGAGCCAACAGACGGATAGCCGACGGACGGAGAGCCAACAGACGGATAGCCGACGGACGGAGAGCCAACAGACCGGCGAATAGCTGACCGCTGTCTCGTGTATGACCAGCACTACCACACAGTACAAACAAAAGTTTCATCCTGATGGATGTTGCAGTTTACAACCCTTTTTGATACTTTTTTTATTTTTTATCACAATCGATTATAGTTTAATTTTATCATGTTCCCAAAAATTGTATTTTCGGGATTTCTTCTCCCCGTGTCTAAAAAGTGAAGTTTTTAAATATATGCAGTAATATTTCATTTTTATTTGTATGTGTACATTGTGATTTTTTTTTTCTAACCTTTTTGAAAACTTTTGAACTGATCTAAACTTCCCTTCCCATTCCTGGCCGAGTCTCGGTACATTGTGTTTTTGGCTTGCAGATATCCCCATACGTGTGTAGAAGAGATCATGCTAGATATACCATGTTCTTTATTTATTTGCTGTATTTACCTTGATGTCGTACCGTCCTTGTCGTCTTGTATGTGACCGTCTATTATGAATTGTCAGCTGTGTTACTAGTTTACGGACTTACGTTTCCCTTACAGAGCAGGGATTCAGGTGTGTGTATTTTATTTTTTTATTATTATTTATTGCATTGGCACTTAGTAGTTAGACTTTTTATAGACTTATCAATAGATAGGTCATTGTAATTTTTTTTTTTTTTTTCATTTCTGTATTAATTTTTTTACATTTTAATTATAGAAAGTGCACTTATGTGATGATTTTCTCATTTCTGTTCGGCAAAATGTAAGATAACTTGTTGCCCAGAGTCATTGTCTATTACAGGTCTTTCAATATGGTAAAATCGGAGTTTGCAAAATGTTGCAGACTCGTCTGTAATTATAAATGAATGACAACGGTGTGATGGTAACTGTGGACTTTATACATTTAAGCTTTGTCGTTTCTTATTATTATACCTTTTGTCCTAAACCACCTCCAACACCCCAAGTAAATGTATTAAATGTGTAAATACAGGGGGGGGTGGGGGAATCCGGTTAATTTTCTTTTCTTCCCCCCCCCCTCCTTTCTGTCTTTTTAAATATGGCAAAAATAAAAATGGAAATCATGAAATGATGACTCTATGATATTGTCAATTTTATTAGTGTGGATATAATGTTAAAGGGTTATTCTTAAGTACGTGAACTTTGCAGTTTACCTCTTATTAAAAATGTTATCTGGAAAAGGGAGATTTTTAACTTTATAGGTTAATGTGCACTACCTAGGTTACCAGCAGGGCTGTGGAGTCTGAGTCGGAGCTCATTTTGGTGGAGTCGGTATAAAATGCTCCGACTCCGACTCCTAAAATATATAATAAATTGGGGACAGTAGTGCAATGCAGAATGTGCTGAATATTTTTTCATAGGAATTTGGGAAAGTTATGAAATGTCCTATAAATGTCTGTTCTATTCCTGATCTAAGGCTACATTCACACACAGCGTTTTTGCTGCGTTTTGTGAGGATACGTTTTTCAGCTGCAAAAGCAGATCAGCTTTTTAAAAAACCGCATCACCTGAAAGATTTTTGAGCTCATAAATAATGTTCTCAATAGCAAAAGCAGATTAGAAAAAGGCCACACAAACTGACTGCTCATTCTTTGTGAGGATCCTCACAAAACGCTGTGTCTGAATGTCCTATCTTTTCACCCATTGCCTTTGCTGCGATGCCAGAGTTACTGCATGTCACTGAATTATTTTGCCATCAATGTTCGATATGTTTGTAACAAGAAAGAAATTGTTAGCACGACACTGGCAGTAAAAGATAGTAAAGCTCATCACACCGGCCAGTTTCTCCAGGCCTTAGTGGAAAAAGTTCTGCAAGATTAGGAACGCAAAAAAGAACAGGTTCTTGCCATTGTAACGGACAATGCTGCAAACATAAGTACAATTAAACTGATGAATGAGAGTAATGAACAACAGCTAGGAGAAGATTTAGGAATCAGTATGTGCGAGATGGAGCCACAGTGCTGCTCAGGAACAAACAGATATTACAACAGAAGAACAGCAAAATGATACTTTAGGATGAGATGATCTTGTTGAAGCTGCTTCAAAACACTTTCATATTCATCACATGCGCTGTGTTGTGCACACGCTGCAGCTGGCAATAAGTGAGAGTCTCCAAGAGGGACCCCGGTGTCACACATCCGGCTTTTCACCGGTTTGGCGGATGCGGCAAATACTCCAGTACAGTGTATACAGTACAGTGGCAGCGCGACAAACGCCGGTCACATGCTGTCATACGACCGGAGCATGTGACCCGGAAGTTGCGGCGCTGCCACTGTACTGTATCGTACTGTACTGGCGTGCGCCGCATCCGACAAACCGGCGAGAAGCCGGATGTGTAAAACTGGGCGGACATGCTGGAAATCTAATTGGAAAAGTGAGGAAGTTGGTTATTGCCCCCAGAAGCCCTAAAATTGATTCCATCTTGAAGAGATGTGCTGGGAAAGGGGCAATTGTTGATCAAGCCACTCGGTGAGGCAGCACTTATTTAATGACTGAGCGATTGCTTGAACTAAAATCGTTTCTTATAGATATGGTGAACCCTCAAGTAACATTAAAGAAGTTGTCCAGTTACCAAAACTGATTTTTTTTTTCCTGATAAATCTTGCTAATATGTGCCCCTCAACACATCTATTATGTTTTTTCAGCAAAATTACCTTTTATTGTGCTCTAGCAGCACATCTTCATTGCTGGCTCCAGCTCTGATGGGGTTAATCCCTCTTCTGACTTCCTGGGTTTAGTTCCTACAAGTCCCAGAATTCTTTGTGGCTCTAGGGCGGTGTCTAGCTTATCTAACACACCCATTGTGTCTAATACACCCACTCTGCTCTCCGACCAAACCCTCCTCCCTGCCTCTTCCTTGTGTGGATGCACTGAGAGAAATCACACAGAGACATCCGAAGCTGCCAGCTCTGCACAACCAGGGGAAGAAAGTGTGTGTGAGTGTGTGTATAATGTGAGTGTGTGTATGTGTGTGTGTGTGTGTACAGAAATTATGATTATTAGCCGGCGCAACATGTGAAAAAAATAATTGGGGAAAAAAAAGTGACGGAGTGATGAGATTGCTTTTTTCCCTCTTGCCTAGTCTGTGTGTCGTCCGTATCATCCGCAAACCGCATATGACCGGATCCTGTGGATTAAATGTGCAGCGCATGCAACCGTTATTTTACCGGATGCTTCTGCAGCGGGACACAGAATTTATCGGCCGGCGCTGGAGTCAGCTGACTCCTGATCTCACAGCCCGCACACGCTGCAATGGCTGCAGGTGGGTTCCTTCACATGACCGTTCCGTTTGTCCTAGTCAGTTCCTGTTTTTTCTTTGTCGCTCCATTGGGAGACCCAGACAATTGGGTGTATAGCTTCTGCCTCCGGAGGCCACACAAAGTTATTACACTTTAAAAAGTGTAACCCCTCCCCTCTGCTATACACCCTCCCGTGCTTCACGGGCCCATCAGTTTTATGCTTTGTGTTGAAGGAGGCACACATTCACGCAAGCTCCACATTTTAGTCAGCAGCAGCTGCTGACTTTATCGGATGGAAGACAAGAGGGCCCCAGGGCCCCCGGCATGCTCCCTTCTCACCCCACTTTGGTCGGCGGTGCTGTTAAGGTTGAGGTACCCATTGCGGGTACAAAGGCTGGAGCCACATGCCGTTATCCTTCCCCATCCCCATCCCTTAGGGGCTCTGGGAGAAGTGGGATCCTAACCGGTCACCAGGCACTGGGACCGGGCTCCCTCCGCAGCCCCTGTGGGAACCTGACGGACAGGAGACTGGATGTCATCAGGGACAAGGCCCTGCTTCTCTGAGGTACTCTGTGTCCCCTTGGGGACGGCGCATAGAGCGCCTGTAGATCGGACGCTGCAGCAGCTGCTCTGTGTTTGGGGTCGACGGGACTACCGCGCCGACCGCGCCTGTTTGCCGGCCGCGCTTATAAATCGAGTCCCCGGCTTTTGCGGCCTAGTACCGCATTTTCCCGCCCCCGGGCCTGCCAGTCAGGGGCAAGGGCGGGACGCTAGACTGAACGTCAGCGGTGAGGGCTGGAGCATACTTAGTATCCTCCTCCCCACTCACTGAGCACCGTGGGGCACCAGATTCCCGCACTTTCTGAGGCACGCCCACGGCTCCCTCCTCCTCTCAGAACGCTGGCAACCATTGTTATCATCGCTGCTGCCGGAGGAGAACTTCAGATAGAGCTCCACAACTCTGGGAGGCCCAGGCAGGGAATCTGGTGGACACACAACCGCTGAGCGCGGTCGGTAAGCCGCACCTGTTACAGGTGCTGGCCCCCCTGGGTGCCGCAGTGTATATATATATATATCCATATTGGGTATACATTTGCTCTGCTCGGCCGCAGTATTTGCTTGGCTATATACCCTCACTGTTTGCTAAGAGGAGATAACAGCATGTCGTCTGCAAAAAGCAAGGGTGCCAAGGCACAGGCTTATTTTGCAACTTGTACCTCTTGTGCGGCTATGTTACCTGCAGGTTCCATCTACCCTCATTGTGTGCAATGCTCGGCCCCTGTGACACTCACTCAGCCGGAGCCTCAGGCACTGGTGGGACCCTCGGCTCAGGTAGAACCACCGGCTGCCACTGTCCAGGTGGCAGGGACAGAGTTTGCAGTGTTGGCTGAGAAACTTTCTGAGTCCCTTTCACAATCCATGGCTCAGTCTATGGACAAATGGTCTGCTAAGATACTTGAAGCTTTGCAGTCCAGACCGGTAACACAGGCCCCGGGCACTGTTGAATCATTGACCCCAGGCCCCCCTCGGTTGGAGCAGCAAACTGCTCCTGAGGTGACACATAGGTCCCACGGGGAGGACTCCGACTCGGACCGCAGTCACAGACCGTCTAAGCGGGCTCGCTGGGGACCTTCATCCACTTCATCACGCTGCTCAGGGTCTCAGCATGAGGACTCCCTGGAGGATGAGGCGGAGGTTGCAGCTCAGGGCTCTGATCCTGACGGTGCTCTCAATCTTGATACACCTGAATGAGACGCCATTGTAAATGACCTTATAGCGTCCATTAACCAGGTGCTAGAACTTCCTCCTCCAACTCCACCTGTTGAAGAGTCAGCTTCACAACAGGAGAAACACCAGTTTAGGTTTCCCAAACGTACAAGGAGTGCTTTTTTCGATCACTCTAACTTCAGGGATGCTGTCCAGAAGCACAGAGCATATCCGGACAAGCGCTTTACTAAGCACCTTAATGACACACGTTACCCCTTCCCACCTGACGTAGTTAAGGGTTGGGCTCAGTGTCCCAAGGTGGATCCTCCAGTCTCTAGGCTGGCGGCTAGATCCGTGGTATCAGTGGCAGATGGCTCATCGCTCAAAGATGCCACTGACAGGCAAATAGAGCTCCTGATGAAATCCATCTATGAAGCCAATTGCTCCAGCATTTGCAGCCGTGTGGGCGCTCCAAGCTATCTCAGCTTGTCTGTCTGAGATTAATGAGGTCACACGCGCTGCTACTCCGCAGGTCGTGTCTTTGACTTCTCAGGCGTCGGCTTTTTCGTCCTACGCCATGAACGCTGTCCTCGACTCGGTGAGCCGTACAGCGGTAGCATCCGCCAATTCGGTGGCAGTCCGCAGGGCCATGTGGCTACGCGAATGGAAGGCAGACTCTGCTTCCAAGAAGTTCTTAACCGGTTTGCCATTTTCCGGCGACCGCTTGTTTGGCGAGCAATTGGACGAAATTATCAAGCAATCCAAGGGAAAGGACTCGTCCTTACCCCAGTCTAAACCGAACAGACCTCAGCAGCGAAAGATTCAACCGAGGTTTCAGTCCTTTCGGCCCTCAGCCAGGTCCCATTCCTCCACGTCCCACAGGTCACAGAAGGGCCAGAGCAACTCTTCTGCATGGCGGTCTAAGTCACGTCCTAAAAAGACCGCCGGAGGAGCCGCCCCCAAGGCGGCCTCATGACTTTCGGTCTCCACAAACCGCATCCTCGGTCGGTGGCAGGCTCTTCCGCTTTTGCGACGCCTGGTGGCCACATGTCCAAGACCGATGGGTGAGAGACATTCTGTCTCACGGTTACAGGATAGAGCTCAGTTCTCGTCCTCCGAATCGTTTCTTCAGAACATCTCCGCCTCCCGAGCGAGCCGATGCACTTTTTCAGGCGGTAAACACTCTGAAGGCAGAAGGAGTGGTGATTCCCGTTCCACCTCAGGAACATGGTCACGGCTTCTACTCCAACTTGTTCGTGGTGCCAAAAAAGGACGGATCATTCCGTCCCGTTCTAGACCTCAAGCTGCTCAACAAGCATGTGAGCACCAGAAGGTTTCGGATGGAATCTCTCCGCTCAGTCATCGCCTCGATGTCACAAGGAGACTTCCTAGCATCAATCGACATCAAAGATGCTTATCTCCATGTGCCGATCGCTCCCGAGCATCACCGCTTTCTGCGTTTCGCCATCAAGGACGAACACCTTCAGTTCGTGGCGCTGCCATTCGGCCTGGCGACAGCCCCACGGGTCTTCACCAAGGTCATGGCAGCAGTGGTGGCGGTCCTACACTCTCAGGGCCACTCGGTGATCCCTTACTTAGACGATCTTCTAGTCAAGGCACCCTCCAGGGTGGCATGCCAACACAGCCTGACCGTCACTCTGGAGACTCTCCAGAGGTTCGGGTGGATCATCAATTTCCCAAAGTCAAATTTGACACCGACCCAATCGCTGACTTACCTCGGGATGGAGTTTCATACCCTTTCAGCGATAGTGAAGCTCCCGCTGGACAAACAGCGTTCACTACAGACAGGGGTACAATCTCTTCTTCGGGGTCAGTCACACCCCTTGAGGCGCCTCATGCACTTCCTAGGGAAGATGGTGGCAGCAATGGAGGCAGTTCCTTTTGCGCAGTTTCATCTGCGTCCACTTCAATGGGACATCCTCCGCAAATGGGACAAGAGGCCGACGTCCCTAGACAGGAACGTTTCGCTGTCACGGACAGCCAAGACCTCTCTTCAGTGGTGGCTTCTTCCCACTTCCTTGTCGAAAGGAAAATCCTTCTTGCCCCCATCCTGGGCTGTGGTCACGACGGACGCGAGTCTGTCAGGGTGGGGAGCGGTCTTCCTCCACCACAGGGCTCAGGGAACCTGGACTCCGACAGAGTCCTCCCTTCAGATCAACGTTCTGGAGATAAGGGCAGTGTATCTGGCCCTAAAGGCGTTCCAGCGGTGGCTGGAGGGCAGGCAGATCCGAATACAGTCGGACAACGCCACGGCGGTTGCGTACATCAACCACCAGGGCGGCACACGCAGTCGTCGAGCCTTCCGAGAAGTTCAGCGGATTCTGCTGTGGGCGGAAGCCACAGCCTCCACCATCTCCGCAGTTCACATCCCGGGCGTAGAAAACTGGGAAGCAGATTTTCTCAGTCGCCAGGGCATGGACGCAGGGGAATGGTCTCTTCACCCGGACGTGTTTCGGGAGATCTGTTGCCGCTGGGGAACGCCGGACGTCGATCTAATGGCGTCTCGGCACAACAACAAAGTCCCGGCATTCATGGCTCGGTCCAAAGATCACAGAGCTCTGGCGGCAGACGCGTTAGTTCAGGACTGGTCGCAGTTTCGACTGCCTTATGTATTTCCTCCTCTGGCACTGCTGCCCAGAGTATTACGAAAGATCAGGTCCGACTGCAGTCGCGCCATCCTCGTCGCTCCAGACTGGCCGAGGAGATCGTGGTACCCGGATCTGTGGCACCTCACGGTGGGTCAACCGTGGGCACTCCCAGACCGACCAGACTTGCTGTCTCAAGGGCCATTTTTCCATCTGAATTCTGCGGCCCTCAACCTGACTGTGTGGCCATTGAGTCCTGGCTCCTAGCGTCATCAGGGTTATCTCAAGATGTCATTGCCACCATGAGACAGGCCAGGAAACCAACGTCCGCCAAGATCTACCACAGGACTTGGAGGATCTTCTTATCCTGGTGCTCTGATCAGGGTTTCACTCCCTGGCCGTTTGCCTTGCCCACTTTTCTTTCCTTCCTTCAATCCGGAATGGACAAGGGCTTGTCTCTCGGCTCTCTCAAGGGACAAGTATCGGCGCTTTCCGTGTTTTTTCAAAAGCGTCTAGCCAGGCTTCCGCAGGTCCGCACGTTCCTGCAGGGGGTTTCCACATAGTTCCACCTTACAAGCGTCCGCTAGAACCCTGGGATCTTAACAGGGTGCTGACGGCTCTCCAGAAGCCACCTTTCGAGCCGATGCGGGATGTCTCTCTATCTCGCCTTTCGCAGAAGGTGGCCTTCCTAGTGGCAGTCACATCACTTCGGAGAGTGTCTGAGCTAGCAGCGCTGTCATGCAAAGCCCCCTTCCTGGTGTTTCACCAGGATAAGGTGGTTCTGCGTCCGGTCCCGGAATTTCTCCAAAAGACCAAAAGAAACTTATATGTAGGGGAGGGATCAAGTGTATAGACCAAAGGACCAAAAAACCCCTTTAAAAATACTTTATATTTTATTTAATGCTTGTTAAAACATACCCCAAACAAACACAAAACACATGTAGACGGGACATAAATTCCAATAACCGCCAGGACAGTAAAGGACCCCTTCATTCAGGAGGTCACGCTGGCTAGCACCAGAAAAAGGGAAAATGCACGTCCCTAGTATATAGCAATTAATACTGCCTATTGTAACAGTCAGATTGTATATAAATATCCAATCTAGATTGGTTTGAAACAGTCAAATAGTGTATGAATAACCAATCCGGATTTAGAAGGTGCAACCAGGGTATGGCCAAACGAACCCTATAAAGGCCCTGCCTTGCCGCGGAGGTTGGCACCCTAAACCTAAGCGCTGTGGCGCCCCCACTCAACGAAGACTCACCCTGCTTTCCCTTCGCTGGTCTTATTGTGCAGCTAGTCTGGGAAGGAGGAAGTGAGGGACGGTTGCACTTTGCAGAAAATACTCAGGGGAGCTCTCATACAATCATAACAATAGAACAGTCTTAAATTAAATAGTATAGAGTGTTACAAGTGGACCATACCAACAGTATTTATAAAGCTTAAAAAATTGGCACACCAATAGTCTTATACTATTTAATTTAAGACTGTTCTATTGTTATGATTGTATGAGAGCTCCCCTGAGTATTTTCTGCAAAGTGCAACCGTCCCTCACTTCCTCCTTCCCAGACTAGCTGCACAATAAGACCAGCGAAGGGAAAGCAGGGTGAGTCTTCGTTGAGTGGGGGCGCCACAGCGCTTAGGTTTAGGGTGCCAACCTCCGCGGCAAGGCAGGGCCTTTATAGGGTTCGTTTGGCCATTCCCTGGTTGCACCTTCTAAATCCGGATTGGTTATTCATACACTATTTGACTGTTTCAAACCAATCTAGATTGGATATTTATATACAATCTGACTGTTACAATAGGCAGTATTAATTGCTATATACTAGGGACGTGCATTTTCCCTTTTTCTGGTGCTAGCCAGCGTGACCTCCTGAATGAAGGGGTCCTTTACTGTCCTGGCGATTATTGGAATTTATGTCCCGTCTACATGTGTTTTGTGTTTGCCCGGAATTTCTCCCCAAGGTGGTATCCCCGTTTCATCTCAATCAGGATATCTCCTTACCTTCTTTTTGCCCTCATCCAGTTCACCAATGTGAAAAGGATTTGCACTTGTTAGATCTCGTGAGAGCACTCAGGCTCTACATTTCACGCACGGCGCCCCTGCGCCGTTCTGATGCGCTCTTTGTCCTTGTCGCTGGCCAGCGTAAGGGGTCGCAGGCTTCCAAGTCAACCTTGGCTAGGTGGATCAAGGAACCGATTCTTGAAGCCTACCGTTCGTCTGGGCTTCCGATTCCTTCAGGGCTGAAAGCCCATTCTACCAGAGCTGTAGGTGCGTCCTGGGCATTGCGGCACCAGGCTACGGCTCAGCAGGTGTGTCAGGCGGCTACCTGGTCGAGTCTGCACACCTTTACAAAACACTATCAGGTGCATGCCTATGCTTCGGCAGACGCCAGCCTAGGTAGGCGAGTCCTTCAGGCGGCAGTGGCCCACCTGTAAGAAGGGGCCGTTTTTTCGGCTCTTTTTTATCGAGGTATTCTTTACCCACCCAGGGATTGCTTTTGGACATCCCAATTGTCTGGGTCTCCCAATGGAGCGACAAAGAAGAAGGGAATTTTGTTTACTTACCGTAAATTCCTTTTCTTCTAGCTCCTATTGGGAGACCCAGCTCCCGCCCCTGTTCCCTTCGGGCTGTTGTTCTTTTGTGTACACATGTTGTTCATGTTGAATTGTTCTTTTGGTTCATGGTTTCAGTTCTCCGAACATCCTTCGGATTGAATTTACCTTAGACCAATTTATAAGTTTCCTCCTTCCTGCTTTGGCACCAAAACTGATGGGCCCGTGATGCACGGGAGGGTGTATAGCAGAGGGGAGGGGTTACACTTTTTAAAGTGTAATAACTTTGTGTGGCCTCCGGAGGCAGAAGCTATACACCCAATTGTCTGGGTCTCCCAATAGGAGCTAGAAAAAAAGGAATTTACGGTAAGTAAACAAAATTCCCTTCTTTGCGGACCCACAGACAGGACCATAAATGTCTTTTGTGTAGGATCGGATGGTACACGGTAGCACTTCCATGTGCATCCGATCCTACAAAAAAATAAAACACATCGGATGCCGTATGTCCGCTCCGTTATTATGGAACATGTCCTATTCTGTTCCGTAATAACGAACCGTGACTCAATACAAGTCAATGGGTCCGCAAAATTCCCGGAAGCAACACGGAAGCACTTCCGTGTGACTTCCGTCGGGTGCCCGTGCAGTCAGTGTCCCGCTCCAGCCCCAGCCCCGCGGCTGCCCGCTCAGCAGTGTCAGCAGCGGCCCACACTCCAGTGTCAGCAGCCGCGGGGATGACAAGCGCTGCCGTCAGGAGGTTAGTAAGTTCATTACCTACGGTGATGAAGTCCTGCCCTCCTGACGTCAGCGGTCGTCACTGCCTTCTATGCCCGCCACTTGTCACATCACCTCTTGCTGTCGACCCGAGACTGTGACTAGTGGTGACGTCACGGGCCGCTTGCGATACTTGGTTTGTGAAGGCGGCGGTCATTGAACTCGGTGACAGCGCTGCTGTCAGGAGTTCAGCGATCATCACAGGTAATATGCCTCGCTAACCTCCTGATAGCAGCACTCGTCATGCCCTGCAGTGACCTGGGCTGGCCTATTGATGTTAGCTCAGGTCACTGCACGGCTCTCCCAGCAAATAGGGAACATTCTGTTCTTCATTGACTGGGACATTGACTATGGTATGGATCGTCGTGGGACCCCCTTGTATTACACCAGACCTGGATTTGTTTTTCTTTCTAATAAATTGGTGAAAGAGGGAATGTGATGGGGAGTGTTTTTCCAAATAAAAATGTGTTTGTTGTCTTTTTTTTTTTTTTTATTACTGCCTGGGTTTGTGATGTCGGGTATCTGATACACGCCTGACATCACTAACCCCAGGGCTTGATGCCAGGTGACATTACACATCTGTTATTAACCACATATATTACCCCGTTTGCCACCGCACCAGGGCAACGGGATGAGCTGGGAAAAGCACCAGGACTGGCACATCTAATGGATGCGCTATTTCTGGGGCGGCTGCAGCCTGCTATGTTTAGGCTGGGGAGAGTCCAATAACGGTGAACCTCCCTAGTCTGAGAATACCAGACCACAGCTGTCCGCTTTACCTTGTCTGGTGATCCAATTTCGGGGGACCCCGTGTTTTTTGTTTTAAATTATTTATTTAAAATAACAGCGTGGGGTGCCCTCTGTTTTGGATTACCAGCCAAGGTGAAGCTGCCAGCTGTGGTTTGCAGGCTGCAGCCGTTTGCTTTACCCTAGCTGGCTACAAAAGATAGGGGGACCGCATGTTTTTTTTTATTATTTATTTATTTTTTGGCTAAATACAAGACTAAGCACCTTAGTGCCACATGAAAGTCACAAAAGGGGGCCAGCTTAGAATATGCAGGGAGGTGGGACATTATATATGTCTTTCTCATCTATCCATCCCTCCATTCATTCATCCCTCTATCTCTATATCTATCTATCCATCTCTATATCTACTCATCTATTTATCTTTCTTGCTGCTTCCATTTTTTGCGGTCCGCAAAAAAAACGGAAGGCACGCAGCTGTCACACGGATGCCACACGGATGCATCCGTGAAAAAAAAGGACCGTTTTTTGCTACCCGCAAAAACAAAACGGTCATGTGAATGTAGCCTTAACAGCAGTCACTGCCTGCTTCCGATCACATGTGACCGTGTGCGGGCTGTGTGTACAGGAGTTCAGCTGAGTTCAGATCAGCTGACTCAAGTGTCGGACGATTAGGCTGGAGCCACACGGGGATTACTGCGATCCCCTTGCATTACACTCGGCTCACGCTCAGTACAGCAGAGCTAAGTGTCATGCGTGTGTCCCTGCAACTGAGGTCCGACTGTGCGAGCAGACCTCAGCTGTGGGGAGCGGTCCGGCACTCGAGGGGTGGGCCAGCACTGAGGAGGGGTGGAAGGGATTTCTCTCCCTCTCTCCTCCGTAGTCCACCGATGTACCGCAAGTGCAGTGCGATTTTTCTCTCACCCCATACACTTGAATGGGTAAAAGAGAGAGTCTTGCATTACAATTGCAGCATGCTGCGATTGGTTTCTCGGTCCAATTAGGCCTGAGAAAATAATCGCTCATGTGTGCTGACACACATGTTTTATCGCACTCCACTCGCACTGTTTTTCTCGCCGTGTGGCTTAGACCTTACTTGTTCTGTGTCCCCCTGCATCCATCGCAGCGTGTGCAGGCTGGAGTTCAGCTGAGTTCAGATCAGCTGACTCAAGTGCTGGACTGAACTCAGGTGACCTCACAGCCTGTACACGCTGCGATGGATGCAGGGGGGACACAGAACAAGTAATCGGCCGACACTGGAGTCATCTGATTACTTGGGATGAATGAGCAGTAAAATGCTCTGGTGCGTGATGGGCGAAGCCCATGTCGATTTTTTTTTTAAAAAATTAAAAATAAAAAAACAAAAAATCACATTGTTTGTGGGCTCCTGCTGCATTTTCTATTGCTAAGGGTAACCCAAGCAGCTACTGGCTGCTAACCCCCGCTGCTTGGTGTTACTTTCACTGGCAATAGAAATCCAGGGAAGCTTTTTTTTTTTAATAAAGGTTTTTGCCTGAAAAACGTTTTTAAAAAAATTACGTGGGCTTCGCCATATTTTTTGTACGCTAGCCAGGTACAGCAGGCAGGTATGGCTGCCCCCAACCCCCAGCTGCCTATTTGTACCCGGCTGGGAACCAAAAATATAGAGCCCTTTTTTTTCATGAATTTCATGAAATAATTAAAAAAAAAAATGACATGGGCTTCGCCGAAATTTTTGAGTCCAGCCAGGTACAACTAGGCAGCTGGGGATTGGAATCCGCAGTGCAGGGTGCCCAAACTTTCTGGGGCCCCCGCTGCGAATTGCAGTCCACAGCTGCCCCAGAAAATGGCGCTTTCATAGAAGCGCCATCTTCTGGCGCTGTATCCAACTCTTCCAGTGGCCCTGGTGGCAGGTGGCACGCTGGGTAATAAGGGGTTAATACCAGCTATGTTTTACCAGCTGGTATAAAGCCCGAGATTCTTAATGTCAGGCCAAGTTTGACCTGGCCATTAAGAATCTCCAATAAAGGGTTTAAATAAAAAAAAAAAAAAGACACTACACAGAGAAAAATACTTTATTAGAAATAAATACACAGACACAGTAGGGACTCCATGTTTATTACTCCCTCCACAATGGAGAGATTTCTGTACTGACCATGCCAGGAGAGAGCGAGGGGGGGGAGGAAAAGAGAGCGAGGGGGGGAGGAAAAGAGAGCGGGGGGGGAAGAGAGCGAGGGAGGAAAAGAGAGCGAGGGGGGAGGAAAGGAGAGCGAGGGGGGAGGAAAAGAGTGAGGGGGGAGGAAAAGAGTGAGGGGGGAGGAAAAGAGCGAGGGGGGAGGAAAGGAGAGCGAGGGGGGAGGAAAAGAGCGAGGGGGGAGGAAAGGAGAGCGAGGGGGGAGGAAAAGAGCGCGAGGGGGGAGGATAAGAGAGCGAGGGGGGGAAGAGAGCGAGCGGGGGAGGAAAAGAGAGCGAGGGGGGAGGAAAAGAGAGCGGGGGGGAGGAGGAAAAGAGAGCGAGGGGGGGAGGAGGAAAAGAGAGCGAGGGGGGGTGGAAGAGAGAGCGAGGGGGGGTGGAAAGAGAGCGAGGGGGGGAAGAGAGAGCGAGGGGGGAAGAGAGCGTGAGGGGGGAAGAGAGCGAGGGGGAAGAGA
Organism: Anomaloglossus baeobatrachus; assembly: GCF_048569485.1. NCBI lineage: Eukaryota > Metazoa > Chordata > Amphibia > Anura > Aromobatidae > Anomaloglossus > Anomaloglossus baeobatrachus. The sequence goes on along the minus strand of NC_134355.1, from coordinate 44,399,051 downwards.
GAGCGAGGGGGGGAAGAGAGCGAGAGGGAAAAGAGGGGGCAGAAGAGTGGGGGGAGAGAAGAGAGTGGGGAAAAAAGAAGAGGGAGGGCAGAGGTGCTCTGTCACCAACTGTCTCCACTCTGTGACTTGTGGTGTAGGTGACAGGGTGCAGACAGTTGGTCCCATGCAGCAGGTCAGATGGCAGAGCACAGCGGTGACATGCCTGTCAGTGTCTTGCTGCGTCCTGCAGTGTTGCTGGGAGGAGCAGATGATCACACTGCCCGACACCGGCCGCTCTCCTGACATCGCAGCAGAGCGGGCGGGTGGAGAGTGTGATCAGATACTTACGTGCAGGGGGGGATTTCAGCTGAAGAACCCCCCCTGTACTGCACACTGGCGCCCCGTGCCTCACCATCTGCAGAACGCTTAGCCGGCTCCACACTGACGTCCTCCGGCTCCTCCCCTCGATGCTGGGCTGTGACGTGCGGTAGTCACCGCCCACAGCCCTGTCACTCAATCTGAGTGGTGCCAGCCTCCTCTGACGTACCCGTCAAGTTTGAGAGCCCGGAACTTGCCGGGACGTAAGAGGATACTGGCAGCCACAGCTCCAGGGGGTCATGTGACAGGCACTGAGCGTGCAGGATAGCGTCGCTCAGTGCCAGAAATGGAAACAGAAGCCAATGAAGAAGATGCATATAATGGTAAGTAGAACTCATGCAGAAAATAAAAAAAATGGGTGAACCACCCCTTTAAATGAAGGTCAATGGACACAGGTGGCTGAATTGAAGGAATTGCTTAATCACCCATTTACCGTGACTAAACAATTACAAGCTGAGGATTTAACTCCTGGCATTTTCATAACGGAGTGGAAGAACTTGCTATTTTGCCTGTCCCAAAGTGGAGGTTTAATCGCAGACGGCATTTCTGCTTCAATGAAACGGAGAGAGACACAGCTATTGGAAAATAAACGTCTTCTGGCAGCTGTTTATGTGGACCCAAGTCATCATATACTGCTTGATGATCAACAGCTTACTAAAGGAAAAGAATCGCTGACTGAGGTAGCAGTTCGGATGAGTGGCTACAGGACTGCCAGGCGCAAGAGGTCTTGGAGCCTGACAGTGCTACTGCTGCCATATCTTTATCCTCATCAGATGAGGAGTTTAACTTTGACAAGTATTTGGATGACATGGAGCAGGCAAAGCGTTGCCGCAAGGAAAAAGATTTCACTCCGTCTCCTATAGCAGCAGATTGACCAGATTTCAGTAAAATTTTTCAATTGCTCTCAAAGAAATAGAAAAATTCAACCGTTCATCAAAACTCACTGTGCATGAGGCAATTCCTTTATACCCGGAAATTGTTAGAAATGTCGCTCATGTGGGGCTTTGCCTCCATCCCAAGTTAGTGTAGAGAGATTGTTCTCTAGCCTTAACATTATTAGGTCAGATTTGAGGTCATCTGCGAAGGAGAGCGCCTTTGAAGAAAACAAACCAGGGCTGTGTGTAACGAGCAGCGATCTCACAGCAGGGGCCAGATCGCTGCTCAGTGTCACACACAGCGAGATCGCTAATGAGGTCACTGTTGCGTCACCAAAACCGTGAACCACCTAAATCTTGTCTACCGCCATTAACTTGAGAACAGCGGCAGCTATAGGAATAAAAGTGGTGTCTAGGTATAGTAAAGTAGCCATGCGCTACGCAATGAAACCACCTATAGCGCCACCTGGTGGAAAACAATGGAGTTAGCATTTTTATCTTGAAAACGGAACGAGATAGAGAAAAAAAGTGAATTACAAAGTTGTAGGGCATCATCAATTCAATACAAATCGACACCTTGCATACATAAATGCTATGATTAGAACGTGTAAAACTCGTCGCCTTGCAGTTGGCTGTTGGGCTCACATAAAACTGGCCATTTTTGTGTGCTAAGTATCTCAATTTTTTACATGTTTTCATAGCATTAATGCATGTATATAGTCCCATATTCATTGTTCCTCATATCTTAGCACTACAGAGTGCAATGGTCTCTGTTTTGTTACTAGGTTTCATATTCAGTTTACACCTGTTCACATTAGAAAGTAGGATGTGTCATAATAATAATAATAATAATTGTATTCATTTATATAGCGCTGTTAATTCCACAGCGCTTTACATACTTTGGCAACACTGTCCCCATTGGGGCTCACAATCTAGAGTCCCTATCTGTATGTCTTTGGAGTGTGGGAGGAAACCAGAGAACTCGTTACCTAAGAGAGCGGCCACTGCAGATAAAACTATAGTGGTGGCTGGTAACCAGGGCTGTGGAGTCGGTAAGCCAAACCTTTGACTCAGACTCCTCAATTTCCCTTGCACCGACTCAGACTCCTACATATATTGCTTATAGTTAGGTGAAAAATTTATTGTAATACATGAACATGTGTATGTGAACATCAGACATTTAATAATTTTTATGATACAATAATCAAGATATTTGGATAGAACATAAAATATATTTATTGGATACAACTTTAGAACACAAACTGTAATAAATTGTAAATATGTAATACACTATGTAATATTCAGTAGATTACATATATATCGTGTGTGTGTGTGTGTGTATATATATCTTTCATATTGTATAACATATTTACAATTTATTAGTTTTTTGTGTTCTAAAGTTGTATTCCAATAAATATATTTTATGTTCTATCTAAATATCTTGATTATTGTATCATAAAATGATTAAATGTCTGATGTTCAAATTGTACTGCAATACATTTTTCACTTAAATATAAGCATTATAGTAAATGTTATTATTTAGTATGTTTTTGTTCAAAACTGTTTTTTGCCACTTACATAGTGCATTACATAGTGTTATATATAACACTATGTTAGGCCTCTGTCTCGCGTTCGTGCCTCCGGTATGTGTTTGACAGTTTTCTCACGTACCGGAGACACGTGCATACGTACACTAATGTTACCCTATAGTAACAGGCACATTAACGTAAATCCACACGGAATGTGTGTCCGTGTGGATTGCACGTGTGCCCATGTGCTCCATACGGCGCCATGTCCATTTTTCTCCGGCATCACGGGTGTCACGCGGCCCGTACCACACGGATGTAGTGTGGATGCGGTCCCATGTGACACGCGCCGGAGAAAAACACGTGTCATTGTAAAAATAAAAAAAAAAAAACTCACCTCCACCAGCCCTGCAGTCTCTGCCGCGGCTATCACCTGCATCCGACCCCCAGTGAATTTGAACAACGCATCTTCTTCACTGGGGACCGGAAGCAGCGTCAGCGGGGCGTGGCCTGTGCCAGACACTGTCATTCAGCAACACAGACAGCTCCGGAAGAATCAGGTAAGGCGGGTTTTTCCGTTCTCCATGTGTTATAACGTATAACACACGGAGAACACGCATGTGCCACAAACACGGCACACGGGGAGCAAACCACCCCTTTAATACGTACGGGGAAAAACGGTTCGTTTTTTTCACGAACGTGTGACAGAGGCCTAATACACTATGTAAGTGGCAAAAAACAGTTTTCAACAAAAACATACTAAAAACGGATTTTTGTGTACTCACCGTAAAATCGTTTTCTCTTAGCCATCATTGGGGGACACAGGACCATGGGTGTTATGCTGCCTATCTATAGGAGGACACTAAGTAGATGCAAAAAGCATTAGCTCCTCCTCTGCAGTATACACCCCCTGGCCGGGCCAGGCAACCTCAGTTTTAGTACACAAGCAGTAGCAGAAAAAACAGTAAAAGCTTCTCAACAGAGGAACATGAGAAAAGAAGAGTCATAACCAAATAAGGTACTGAGAGAACCAAGGCCCAATAGGGAAACAGGGTGGGTGCTGTGTTCCCCAATGATGGCTAAGAGAAAACGATTTTACGGTGAGTACACAAAAATCCGTTTTTCTCTGACGCCTCATTGGGGGACACAGGACCATGGGACGTCCTAAAGCAGTCCATGGGTGGGAAACATAAAAGAAGACAACGTCAAAAGTCAAAGTCAGGCGTGGAACAAACAGAAAAACTATCCTATTCTGTGTTTTGTAAGAAAAAGACTGATGTCTTTTTCTTACAAAACACAGAATAGGATAGTTTTTCTGTTTGTTCCACGCCTGACTTTGATATATACAAACACTGGTGCAAGAATACTGATGTGTGAATGAGGCCTAAAGGTACCGTCACACTAAGCAACATCGCTAGCAACATCGCTGCTGAGGCACAACTTGCTAGTGATGTTGCTGTGTGTGACATCCAGCAACAACCTGGCCCCTGCTGTGAGGTCGCTGGTTGTTGCTGAATGTCCTGGACCATTTTTTAGTTGTTGCTCTCCCGCTGTGAAGCGCACATCGCTGTGTGTGACAGCGAGAGAGCAACAGCTAAATGTGCAGGCAGCAGGAGCCGGCTTCTGGGGACACTGGTAACCATGGTAAACATCGGGTAACCAAGAAGCCCTTACCTTGGTTACCCGATATTTACCTTCGTTACCAGCGTCCACCGCTCTCAGCTGTCAGTGCCGGCTCCTGCTCTCTGCACACGTAGCCGGACTACACATCGGGTAATTAACCCGATGTGTACTGTGGCTAGGAGTGCAGGAAACAGGGAGCCGGCACTGACAGCTGAGAGCGGCGGACGCTGGTAACGAAGGTAAATATCGGGTAACCAAGGGAAGGGCTTCTTGGTTACCAGATGTTTACCGTGGTTACCAGCGTCCGCAGAAGCCGGCTCCCTGCTGCCTGCACACGCAGCAGAGTACACATCGGGTAATTAACCCGATGTGTACTGTGGCTAGGTGTGCAGGGAGCCAGCGCTAAGCGGTGTGCACTGGTAACCAAGGTAAATATCAGGTTGGTTACCCGATATTTACCTTAGTTACCAAGCGCAGCATGCTTCCACGTGTAGCGACGCTCCAGCGATCCCTACCAGATCAGGTTGCTGGTGGGATCGCTGGAGCGTCGCTTAGTGTGACCTCTCACCAGCAACCTCCTAGCAACTTACCAGCGATCCCTATCAGGTTGGATCGTTGTTGGGATCGCTGGTAAGTTGTTTAGTGTGACTGGGCCTTTACGCTGCTTCTAGCATATGTTGCTTTTGTTACATTGCAAACAGCAAAGATAAAAGCTCATTCTTCGTCTAATCAAGAATTTCACAATAACTACACTGGGAATACTGGTTCTTAGCTGGGATTCCCCTCAATCTGACCTTATACTACTAAACATTCTGTAGTTCGGCTGCTCACCAGCAGAGGGCAGTCTCCTGCTACGAACACAGAAGAATAGTGCAATATACAAAAATTGTTTTTTATTTTTGTTATGAGGATAACTTTTATAGTTTAGGTCTGTCTGCAGTAATACCAATTTTATTTTTTCATTATAAGTTAGGAAACAAATTGCTTTATTATTTTCTTAATTGTTGAGCAATTTTTACCACTTTACTTTTATCACCTTATTTTTCAGTCCCACCATCATATTTCTTAAAGGGAATCTATCAGTAGGATCATCCCTCCTTCTATAAGGGCATGCAGGTCACAGGAAGCTGAATAAAAGGACACATTGATATCTGCAAGTCCGATGTCTTACTCCAGAGAAAGCCACGTTATTCTTATGTATAAAGCTGAGTGTGTATGTATGTCCGCTAAAGGAATCCGCACCATCGCATTTACAATCACAAAATTTTGCTCAGAAACCCCATGTGACTCATGGAACGTCATATACTATATTTTGAGGGGAAAATTTAACCCTGTGCTTTACAGTTGTGAGGTAATAAGATGTCAGTGGGGAGTCAGAGAGAGACAGAAAGAGACAGACAGACATAGGCACAGACAGAGTAAGAGGCAGACAGGGAAAGAGACAGAGAGAGAGACAGACAGTCAAAGAGACAGAGGCAGAAAGACACAGACAGACAGGGAAAGAGAGACAGGCAAAAAGGGAAAGAGACAGACAGAGAGTGACAGAGACAGGAAAAGGGACAGGGAAAGAGACAAACAGGGAAAGAAACTAAAATAGGGTAAGAGACAAAAGCAGGGAAAGAGATAGAGAATGAGACAGAGACAGACGGGGAAAGAGACAGACCTGGAACGAAACAGACTTGGAACGAGACAGGCAGGGAAAGAGACTGACACAGAGAGATAAACAGACAGACACAGAGAGAGAGAGACAGACAGAGAGACTGATACAGAGAGATAGACACAGACAGACAGAGAGATAGACAGAGATGGATAGAGACAGACAGAGAGACACACATGGAAAGATACAGACAGAGAAACAAACACACAGAGATAGACAGGGAACGAGACAGACAAGGAAAGAGACAGACAAAGACAGACACACAGAGACAGACACACAGAGACTTGGAGAAAGACAGAGAGACAGTTACTATCCCGAGCAACGCCGGGTGCTACAGCTAGTTCTTATAAATAAATGAGCTTTTTCAGGCTACAATGCGGAAATAGATCTATAGTAAAATTTCCCTCCAGAAAGACGGCAGTACTAGTGTGAGACATGTAATGACTGAGAGTCTGCTCTCCTGATCTACGTGTCTCACACTGGTAATGCCGCGTTTCATTTAAAATAAGCTGTGGAGGCAGATTCTCAGGGAGATCTATGTCCGGCCCATAGATCTCAACAGCTCATTTTACATATTAAGAAAAATTAGGTCTCTCTGGAATAAGACATCAGATCGCAGATGTCAAGGTGTCATTTTATTTTGCTTTCTATGACCGACGTGCCCATATAGATGGTTTAGGAAGGCTGACAGATTCCCTTTAAAGGCTGGTTAAAACAAGTTATAACCTATACTCAGGAAAGGTGATAAGTTGCTAATCAGTAGGTGTCCAAACGCTGTGACCCCGTATGGACTGGCAGAATGGCAACCATTAGCGCAGCACAAGGCAGCCAAATAGGAAATGGAGCACAGGTCAAGTATGCATACCGCTGCTTCCATCCCAACTGACATAAATGTTCCCCGTATGCATAGGAAATAACTTATTTTCACCAAACAACAACCATAAATTGCTTGTAGTCCAATGTGATTATATCCTAACATGAGGAAACTCGCAGTATTTTCCGTTTATTTCATAAACTGAATTTATTCCAAATCACATAATAAAAATGTAAATGAGGTAAATGTAAAAGAACACTGATCAAAATTAGAGAACACTTTCAGATCGCTGCAAGTTATTGGTGTTAATCTGGCACCTGGTGCTAATTTCCTTAATTATCTGACAAACCCTATGTAACTGGCAGCCTAACTTTCTAGATTGCACTGATGTTGTAAAAATGGTGTGTCGCTACAAAGTGACTGAAATCCTCTGGCACCAGGTTGTCCAGATGAAGGCCAAAGGGGGTGACCCTATCAGCCATAGCAAGAAAAGTTAGTTGTTCCAAGTCTGTGATTTCGAGAATATTGCATCTTTACAACATCACAAACTCTTTCAAGTCTTCCTAGAAGGCTGGTCGCCCTCGCAAGACAAAGGCAAGAAAGGACAAGATAATGCAGAGACTCTCCATGGGTAATCATTTCAGCACTGCAGCTTGATTTGCTCATCAATTCAGCAGTGAACAGGGTAAGGAGCTGTCTCGTTATACAGTGTCACGATGTTTAAGAGCATTTGGACTGAAAGCCCACTCTGCAGTGACCAAACCTGTCATTAGCAGAAAGAATGAAAAGTTTAGAATCACCTTTTGTGAGGAGCATGTTGTGTGGACAGAGGAGAAGTGTCCAAAGTTCATTTTAGTGATTAAAGCAAGTTTAATTTATTTGGGTCTGATGGGAAACATTATATTAATCGACAAACTAGAAAATGATTGAATCCAAAGTGTGTTAAGAAGTCAGTGAAAGGCGGTGGAGGAAGTGTCATGGTTTGGGGAATGTTTTCTGCAGCAGGAGTTGGACCTCTCATACAGGTACATGGAAGAGTGAACGCAAGTGTGGATCAGAACCTTCTTCACAACACGTGGTTCCTTACTTGCGTTCATCACTCAATCAGCAGCAATTTTCATGCAGGACAATGCCCCCTGTCACACAGCAAAACGGGGAAAGCAGTTCCTTAAAACAGAAAACATTGTAACAATGAAATGGCCGCCCAGAGTCCTGATCTAAACCCAATAGAAAACCTCTGGAAAATCCTTGGTGACAAAGTTATGGCCAAGAAACCCACAACAGTCAAAGAACTGTGGAAGAGACTGGAAGAAGAGTGGACCAAAATCCCACCAGAGCAATGTGAGAGGCTAGTGATGTCCTGTGGCCGCAGATGTGCTGAAGTCATTCACAGCGACGGCCGGTACATGTCCTACTGATTGTGACTGTTGTTACCTGCAGAAAATTTACTGATCATCTTTCTCCGTGCTACAGTCATTGCTGTTCTCTAATTATCATCATCATGTTTTGGGAAAAATAAAGGTTTTATGTTGATAAACTTTGGATCTTTTGTAAACCCTCATCTAGTGACATGGGGCAGCCCTTACAGGAAACCTTCATATGGTCATCAATGTAGATTACATTAATTCTAAAAAAGTGATCATTGTTCTCTAATTTTGATCTCCAGTGTATATTGGTGCCTGTGGGTGACAAATGCCTCTCTAATAAAAGTTTTTTGGGATCTTTTCTTGGTATATCGAAGAGGCCAATAAACAAACTTTTAATAGAGTATTTGTTTTGGGGTTTTTTCTGTGACCCACACACATTTTTGTGTATATTGGTTTAATTTGATATGATACATTGTTACAAGCTAAGCCTGACTTGTGCGTTTACATCACGTAGCTGCACAGGATACAATGTAACAAAAAAAAACATTTTGAAAAAAGCGAAACAAAGTGTCTCAGCAAATAGCAGAAGTCTCTCTGGTGAGCAGTGCTCTGTATTTACATAAAGCCGGAAAGCCCCTGGATCTTAAAGGACAGACGCCGGCCGCCTCCAGTTCCTGTATTACACGTTCTCTGTGTATTGTAAGCTCCAGGGCTGGACTGGAGAACCGCAAGTCCCAGCAGGCTGAGCTGTCAGAGGTCTTCGTGCCAAGTTATGACAAGGATGGGGCAACCCTGAGATTTTCCTATTCTCTTATCAACGCCTCCAGCAGTGACGTTCCCACCACAAACCCCAGCACTGCCCTCCCTGCACCGGATGACAGCGAAAAGTAAGATGTCGCAGGTTCTCAGCCCACTACTCGGGTCACTAGTAGTTGCCGTGTATCACTCTGGCGGCTGCTGAACAACGCTGCGACAACCAGGAGTACAGCACCTCCACTGCACGACTACCGACTACACCGAGGGGAGCCCGGAGCCGCACTGTCCAGGTAAGCTGCTGTGTCTGTGCTGGCATCACCTAACCGGGGTATAATATGGTTATGTACAGTATTTGTAGAAGAGCTCATAAATGTGTGCCATCACTGAAGTGTGCCCTCTATGTGTGCCATCACTGAAGTGTGCCCTCTATGTGTGCCATCCATGAAGTGTGCCCTCTATGTGTGCCATCTCTGACAAGTGCCATCCGTGATTTGTGTCGTCTCTGGAGTGTGCCCTCAAAGTGTGCCATCCGTGATGTGTGCCCGATTTCGAGTATGCCATCTATGTGTGCCATAAATGTGCACCATCCATTATGTGTGCCCTCCATGATATATGCCTTCTTTGAAGTGTGCCACTCTGATGTGTGCCCTCTATGTGTGCCATCACTGAAGTGTGCCCTCTATGTGTGCCATCCATGAAGTGTGCCCTCTATGTGTGCCATCTCTGACAAGTGCCATCCGTGATTTGTGTCGTCTCTGGAGTGTGCCCTCAAAGTGTGCCATCCGTGATGTGTGCCCGATTTCGAGTATGCCATCTATGTGTGCCATATATGTGCACCATCCATTATGTGTGCCCTCCATGATATATGCCTTCTTTGAAGTGTGCCACTCTGATGTGTGCCATCTCTGAGGTGTGCCATCCGGGATATGTGCCCTCTCTCGACTGTGCCATCTATGTGTGCGATCTCTGATGTGTGCCATCTATGTGTACCATCCATAATTTGTGCCCTCTAGGTGTGCCATTTCTAATGTGTGCTATGTCTCTGTGTGCCCTCTGTGTGCCATCCACGAGGATGTGAGCCATCTCTGGAGTGTGCCATCCATGATGTGTGAAATCTCTGATTTGTGCCCTCCATCATGCGTGCACTCTGTGTGCGTCATCAATGATGATATCTGCCATCTATTATGTGTACCATACATGATGTGTGCCCCTTATGTGTGCCATCCATGATGATGTCTGCCATCTCTGATGTGTGCCGTCTATCCAGTGTGCTCTCCATGATATGTGCCATCTATGATGTGTGCCATATATGATGTGTGCCGTCTATCCAGTGTGCTCTCCATGATATGTGCCATCTATGATGTGTGCCATATATGATGTCTGCCATCTCTGATGTGTGCCATTTATAAAGTGTGCCATCCATGATGTGTGTCGTCATCTTTGTTGTGTACCAACTATGATGAGTGCCATTCATGTGTGCCATCTATGAGATGTGTGCCATCTATGTTGTGAGCCAATAACATTTGGTAAATTGTGTACATTGGATGCATAGGTGACCAAAGTAATCCATTTATGTAGAACTTCTCGTTTCAGTATGGAGACATGGAGTAAAAGCATAGACCCCCTGTGACCCCACAAATACCTTTATAAAACTCCCGCCATGTATGCTAAACCTTGAGTCCGGACAAATGAGCATCCTATTTTGCGGCACCAATCGCTGTCCTCCTTTGATGATTGACATTGATGCCATCCACGTAGCCGGGCAAAACCTCGCGCCTGTACAGAGACATTGCCGTCTCGCGCAGGCGCACCGATGTTTTCTTCTCTGCCTACAATAGAGCAAAGCGAAGTGGCTCTATTGCAGGCAGAGACAAAAACATTGGTGCGCCTACGCGAGCCGGCAAGTTCTTTGCACAGGCGCAAGATATTGCCCAGCGGTGTTGATGATGTCACCTGGCTGCGCCATCCATGTAGGCAGGCAAAATCTCACTTCCGGTAATGGGAAGCAGGAAAACCATGGCCAGCAAGTACGCATTTATGTTTTGGCTCTTCCTGCAGTAATCCAGAGCATAGTGTGCCTGTGTGAGCTGGCAATGTCTCTGTGCATGCGCGAGATTTTGCCCGGCAATTTGGATGACGCAGGTGATGTCATCTACACTGCAGGGCAAAATCTCGCGCATTTATGTTTTGACTCTGCCCACAGTAACCCAGAGCATAGTGCGCCTGCGTGAGCTGGCAATATCTCTGCGCATGCGCGAGATTTTGCCCGGCTATTTGTATGACGCAGGTGATGTCATCTACACTGCAGGGCAAAATCTCGCGCCTGTGCAGAAAAGTCACCGGCTCGCACAGGCACACCAATGTTTTCTGTTCTGCCCTCAATAGAGCAGAGCAAATTGCGCCTGCGTAAGCCAACAATGTCTATGCACAGGCGCGAGATTTTGCCCAGCTACGTGGATGGCGCTGGAGACGTCATCCACGTCAATCATCAAAGGAGGACAGCGATCAGCGCCAAAAAGAGGGACAAGGAGCCACTAATTGGACTGGCCCAAGGATTAGCATACATGGCAGGAGATATCATAAATTAATGTGTGGGGGGAGTCAGGGGACAACGTTCACCTTTATAGAATGCAGCACAGGCGCTGCTTAAGGTGTTAGCTTTGGTTTATAACTCAAAAATCCGGTGACAGGATCCCTTTAAGTGGTTTAATATGGGTTTTGGATTAAATCTGTTTCAAAATCCATGTAAAAAAAACAAACTACCAAGCATGTGCCTCAAAAACATACTCTACTTCCCCAGTATTGTATTAAAAAATAAATAAACAACCTGAATGGCATAAAAATCCACATTTTCTTACAAACCCACGTCATTTAGAGTATGTTCACGGAGGGTTTTTTGCTCCAAAATCCACATAAAAATTGCGTGAACTTGTAATTTTTAATGTAACACTGCAGATTTTCTACAGGGCTATGCGGATGGAAAATTCATAGATTACATTACTAAATACAGTGGGTACGGAAAGTATTCACACCCCTTTAAATTTCTCACTCTTTGTTTCATTGCAGCCATTTGGTAAATTCAAAAAAGTTCATTTTTTTCTCATTAATGTACACTCTGCACCCCATCCCCCATCTTAACAGAAAAAAAAAACAGAATTGTAGATATTTTTGCAAATTTATTAAACAAGAAAAACTGAAATATCACATGGTCATAAGTATTCAGACCCTTTTCTCAGTATTGACTAGAAGAGCCCTTTTGAGCTAGTACAGCCAAGAGTCTTCTTGGGAATGATGCAACAGGTATTTTACATCTGGATTTGGGGATCCTCTGCCATTCTTCCTTGCAGATCCTCTCCAGTTCCGTCAGGTTGGATGGTGAACGTTGGTGGATGCCATTTTCAGGTCTCTCCAGAGATGCTCAATTGGGTTTAGGTCAGGGCTCTGGCTGGGACAGTCAAGAATGGTCACAGAGTTGTTCTGACGCCATTCCTTTGTTATTTTAGCTATGTGCTTAGGGACATTGTCTTGTTGTAAAGTGAACCTTCATCCAAGTCTGAGGTCCAGAGCACTCTGGGAGAGGTTTTCTTCCAGGATATCTCTGTACTTGGCCGCATTCATCTTTCCTTCAATTGCAACCAGTCGTCCTGTCACTGCAGCTGAAAAACAGCCCCATAGAATGATGCTGCCACCACCATGTTTCACTGTGGGGATTGTATTGGGCAGGTGATGAGCAGTGCTTGGTTTTCTCCACACATACCACTTAGAATTATCACCAAACAGTTGTATCTTTGTCTCATCAGACCAGAGAATCTTATTTCTCATAGTCTGGGAGTCCTTCATGTGTTTTTTTGAAAACTCTATGCGGGCTTTCATATGTCTTGCACTAAGGAAAGGCTTCTGTCGGGCCACTCTGCCATAAATGCCCAACTGGTGGAGGGCTGCAGTGATAGTTGACTTTGTGGAACTTTCTCCCATCTCCCTACTGCATCTCTGGAGCTCAGCCACAGTAATCTTGGGGTTCTTCTTTACCTCTCTCACCAAGGCTCTTCTCCCATCAATTGCACAGCCAGGTCTAGGAAGAGTTCTAGTAGTCCCAAACTTCTTCCATTTAAGGATTATGGAGGCCACTGTACTCTTAGGAGCCTTGAGTACTACAGAAATTCTTTTGTAACCTTGGCCAGATCTGTGCCTTGCCACAATTCTGTCTCTGAGCTCCTTGTGGAGTTCCTTTGACCTCATGATTCTCATTTGGTGTGACATGCAGTGGGAGCTGGGAGGTCTTATATAGACAGGTGTGTGCCTTTCCAAACCAAGTCCTATCAGTTTAATTAAACACAGCTGGACCCCAATGAAGGAGTAGAACAATATCAAGGAGGATCACAAATAAATGGACAGCATGTGACTTAAATATGGGTGTCTCAGCAAAGGGTTTGAATACTTAGGACCATGTGATATTTCAGTTTTTCTTGTTTAATAAATTTGCAAAAAAAATCTACATTTCTGTTTTTTTTCTGACAAGATGGGGTGCAAAGTGTACATTAATGAGAAAAAAATGAACTTTTTTTAATTTACCAAATGGCTGCAATGAAACAAAAAGTGAAACATTTAAAGGGGTCTGAATACTTTCTATACCCACTGTATGTCAATGTTAAAAGCAAATATGATCCCCGAGCTGCGGATTGTAGTCTACACTACGTCCATTTCTGTTACAGATTTTCTCATCAGTCTGGCCGTCTAATAAGCGGTTGTTTCCCACCAACATGATGTCATTGATCCTTTTTTATAGCGCTGGTTATCTGTACATTAAGACCAGTCAGACCGAAAAATGAGAATTTACCCTTTAGTCACTGAATGGCTTTTCATACGTCTACCCTGCTATGTTTATATACTAGGAAATACTATGTGACTCCTTGTTTCCTGCACTTCATCTACTGCAAGTGATCTTTCCCTTTGAACAAAAAACATTAAGAACCTGATTGATTACTACATTTGTGCCTTTTTGTCTTTTTTTATGTTTTTCATGTTCCCTTTATTCTTCTTTTTAAGTTTATTTTATCTGCTCTCCTGTTGTTTTTTATATTCGTCACTGTATACATGGTTCGGGGTTTCCAGATATTTTCAGCTGATTCATCAATTGCAACTTTTTAAAAAGTGTCAAATGTTCTCCAGTTCCCACCAACACCTCCCGCCCCCCCACCCCCACCCCAAGGGGTGATTTTTATTTTATTTTTTTGCATGTCTAAAATGTTTGTGTAAAATTTGTGACATTTTAAAAGAACAAAAAAAAATCTGAAAGACCAAAGAACATTTGGGGTTTGACCAAAATTTATTTATGAACCATTTGCGTCATTTTGGGAAAAAAAAAATGCACAAATAAAATTTTAAGGAATCCAAGATATTAAAGATATTAAAAAAAGTAATTTAACCCCCCCCCCTCTCCGAAAATGATGAATCTTAGTGTATAGAAAGTAAGTATAAAGATTGTAAAAGATTCTAAGCATATATATATATATATATATATATATATAAAAGTATATATAAGTATATAGAATCTAAGTATATATAAATATAGAAGTATATGTAAGTATATAGAATGTAAGTATTAAGAAAGCGTAAAGGGAACCTCCCATATTAAAAAAAAAAGGAAATTTGGGGTTAGTCGGCAGGTTAATATCATTTTTTGTGTCCACATTTTGAGCCCCGCTGCCAGGAGGAATGAACTTTTTTCCTCCCGGCAGCATTCGGCTTTCAGTCATAGGGATTTCACCAGCGCAGGTTCAGTCACTTCTCAGTGCTGAGTTAGCGGTAGCTGTAACTGCGCCGCCGTCAGTGACTGACGCTGATGCCATCCCTATGACTGGAAGCCAAATGCTGCCTGGAGGAATAAAGTTAATTTCCTCCCGGCAGCGGGCCTCTAAGTGCGGGCGCTGGGCAGGTTCAGAATGCTATTAACTTGCAGATTAACCCCCTATCTGCAGGTTAATAGTGTTTTTTCACTTGACAGGGTCCCTTTAAGGCCTCTTTCAGACGTCCGTGTCTCCGGCACGTGTTTGGTCCGTTTCCTCACGTACCGGAGACAAGGAAGGGCACATGTAGACCCATTTAAATCAATGGGTCTGCGCTCACGTGCGTATTCTGCCATGGACCGTGTGTACATGTGGAGCATACGTGTGCCCCACACGTAGACATGTCCGTTTTTCTACGGCATCACGGAACGCAAACGGACCACACGGAGGTGTTCCGTGTGACACGCGCCAGAGAAAACACACGTGTCTGAGAAAAAAATAACAAATCTTTACTCACCTTCTCCAGCCCTGCTGTCTCTGCCGCTGCTGTCACTTGCTTCCGACCGCCGCTCATTATGCTCATTGCATATTCACTTCACTGCGGACCGGAAGCTGCAGCAGCGGTGAGTCGGCAGGACCGGAGACTGAAGATCAGCACCACGGAAAGCAACGCCAGGGACAGGTGAGCAGAAAGTTCCCGTTCTCCGTGTGTTATCACGGATAACACATGGAGAACACACATAGTGCTATAAACATGGCTCACGCAGGGCAAAACGCACCTTTGACCTTTGAGACAGTTACTATCCCGGGCAACGCTTGGGTACTACAGCTAGTAGTTCTGTGAGATTTTTGGTTCGTCTTCCAGTTTTGTGAGATTCCTGGCTTGTCTTCCAGTTTTGTGAGATTCCTGGCTTGTCTTCCAGTTCTGTGAGATTTTTGGTTCGTCTTCCAGTTCTGGGAGATTCCTGGCTTGTCTTCCAGTTCTGTGAGATTCCTGGCTCGTCTTGCATGCACTGCTCTTTTGAGGTCTAGCCACAGATTTTCAATGATGTTCAGATCATAAGACCATTGCAAGAGCCATTGTAAATTTTCCAGATTGCGCCTTTTGAGGTCATCTACTGTGGATTTTCACATGTGTTTAGGATTAAAGATGAGCGAAGCTGAAGTTCGATGTTCGGAGTTTGGGTTCGTAAACCAACTACCAAAAAAACAAAGTTCAAGTTACTTAGTGAGCAGTGCTGTGTTCGGGTATGATTGATGCTCAGCCCTGTGCTAGCCACTTGTAGTGTCTTAATGGCACGCACTGGGGTTAAATCAGCATTATCAGATGTAATGTGCACACACAAAAAGAAAAAATTGAAAAGCCCAACCCATCCTCCCCTTGAAGTGTGCTGCTTATGGCTGGCTGCAAGTGAGCAGAGACACAAAATGCCCAATTACTGTCTTCCATTGAGCTTCGGATCAAGTCAGAGTCAGAAACCGAACCTTATCTAGGGTCTGACTGTGCCCTCCGAACTAAACTTCAAAAGGTTCGCTCATCTCTATTTAGGATCATTAGCCATTTGTAGAAAGTACCCTCTTTCCAACTTCAGCTTCCTCTCCTTAACTCCTCCGTCTCCTTATCCTTGTTGTCTTCTCCCTAGTGCATTAAAAAAAAATCACACACCTTTTGTATGTTACCCCGCAGCACCGCTTCTTCTCTTGCCGGTTACTTTTCAAATGACACGGGCACACACGGTGTGCTGATGTCATCAAGCCATGAGTGCCCGTGTCATAGAGGAAGCTGAGGACGGGTTCCTGTGGCTCCGATGCCTACATTGTGCTGCTTCACTCCCTGCCCGACAGGCCACCTGTGGTGAGGGCAATCTGGCAATGGGCCTTAAGGGGGCTTTACACGGTGTGACATCACTAACGATTTATCGTCGGGGTCACGGTGTTTGTGACGCACATCCGGTGTCGTTAGAGACATGGCAGCGAGTAACACGTACGAGTGACCTTAAATGATCACAAAAGAGACAAAAATCGTTGGTTTTGGAGAGGTCGTCCAAACACCAAAAATCGTACGTAGCGATGTTGTTCGTCGTTCCTGTGGCATCACATATCGCTATGTGTGACACCGCAGGAGCGACGAACATCTCCTTACCTGCGTCCACCGGCAATGAGGAAGGAAGGAGGTGGGCGGGATGTTACGTCCCGCTCATCTCCGCCCCTCCGCTTCTATTGGACGGCCGCTCAGTGACGTCGCGGTGACGCCGAACGCACCTCCCCCTTGAAGGAGGGATTGTTCGGTGGTCACAGCGACGTCGCTGCACAGGTATGTGCGTGTGACGCTGCCGTAGCGATAATGTTCGATACGGCAGCGATCACCACATATCGCTCGTATGACGGGGGCGGGGGCTATCGCACTCGACATCGCTAGCAATCCCTAGCGATGTCGCAGCGTGTAAGGCACCCTTTATGGAGCCGCCAGCTCTGAACAACAGACCATATTGCTCACATAGGCCCCCTCCACCTCCAGGCCTCAGTGCATCTGCATCGGTGCTATGTCTGCCCCGGTACCAGGTCCTCTTTACAGCAAATAAAACCCAAAAAACAGTGACAGAATTGATTGTTTTTTTAAATATTTTAATTCCCCCTACTTGTAATTATTTTCCTGCTTCTCTTTATATTATATAGTAAAACATACACTCTTCAGGTGGTGAAGACATGTTTCTGAGTCTTTAGACTGGAGCTTCCCAGAAGTAGGCCCTTTAGGAGTAAAGATACACAGATTTTCTTCCCTTTGGTTTGGGACCTATTGTTTCCATAAATGACTCTTCGTCACGCTCCCGAGCTCTTTCACATGAACATCACCCACTGTAGATTAATCACTGATCTGTTTTCCGTAAGTGCTCGGGGCAGCCTCCAAAGTGCTATTTCCATCTCTTCCTGTTTATTCCTTTTAGAAGAATTACACGTGGTCATTTCTAAGAAAATGGGATTATCTGATGCTGAAAAATGTCCTTTAATTGTTTTTTCCCTCCTCTATGCACTGCAGTAAAGAGCCGAATCATATGGATAGAAGGGATAGAGTTCCCCTATAACAAGTGTCAGACGAGATTGACTTCATAAACAGTGCCGTGTTGAGATCTTCCCTTTAAATACCGTCTTTTTTTGTTTTATAAGACGAGCTGTATTATAAGACATACCCCAAATTCAGAGAAAAAAAAGGGGGGTCCTTCTTGTAATCCGGTGGTGTCTTACCGGAGGGGGCAGTAGCGGTGGTGAAGGAGTCACAGGAGGCAGGGGTGGTGGATGTCCCAGAAACTGTAGGCTGTGCTGGTGCAGCGGCGGAAACTGGGGCTGACGTGCTGGGGCAGCTGCTACGGCGGCGCCAGTGGCTGCGGGCTGTGAGGGATTCAAAGAAATGGCGCCTGGAGCCAGCGCAGATTGAGCTCTAGGCTCAATGGCAAGCTGAGATCTCATCTCCGCAAGCGCCACCTCCGGGCACCATTTTCCTGAAGTCCGCTGCAGGGAGATCAATGGGCTGGAGGCAGCGCCTGCGCAGATGAGAGCTTGGGCCGAGAGCTTCATCTGCACACGCACCAAGTCCGGGCTGCATTATTTGAAATCCTCACTGCCCGACTTGCAGCACCACCGGAGACCCTGCACAGCCACCAGCGGAGACCCCGCACAGCCACCGCCGGAGACCCCGCACAGTGGCCGCAGGCACCGCACAGCCGCCCCAGCATCATCCGCCACAGACCCCGCACCAGCCGCCGCAGCATTCCCCCAGCCTCTTGCGACCACTCTCCACCACCCCGGTAAGCTACATTCAAATTATAAGACTCACCCCTCCTTTTCCTCCCAGATTTTTAGGAGGAAATGTGCGTTTTATAATCTGAAAAATCCGGTATATTATACAGCGCACTGAATGTGATTTGTGGCTTGTTTCCTCAGTATTTGGCATACAGATCTATTGATATTTATGCTTTTTTTTGTACTTCTTTTCACCATCAGGTTGTGGCGGTCACAGAGGACAATACTGACTAATGTATTGGCAAATCGTCCCTTTTCAGAGGGAAAATCCCTTGTCATATCACATATTTCTGGTACTTGTGTTTTTCTGTAAATATGACTAGGGGTTGCCCCTACTTACAAGTTCCTTTCTTACACCAAGAGACTCTCATAAGGCTCGTCCTGCGCTCATCTTGTCTATTTTCAGAAACTGATGTATTGTTTAAAGGAAATCTTTCACTTGAGTAAAGCCTGCTTTACACCTTACAATTTCGCATCCGATATCGTATGCGATCGTACCCGCCCCCATTGTATGTGCGGCACGTTCAATTTGTTGACCGTGTCGCACATCGATTATTTCACGTCACACGTACTTACCCGTCCATACGACCTCGATGTGGGCGGCGAACATCCACTTCCTGGAGTGGGAGGGACGTTCGGCGTCACCGCGACGTCACGCGGCAGCCGGCCAATAGAAGCGGAGGGGCGGAGATGAGCGGGACGTAAACATCCCGCCCACCTCCTTCCTTCCGCATTGCCGGCGGGAGCCGCGGGACACAGGTAAGCTGAGTTCATCGTTCCCGGGGTGTCACACACTGCGATGTGTGCTGCCTCGGGAACATGAACAACCTCACGTTGAATGTTTAGTAATTGAACGACGTGCATGCGATCAACGTTTTAACGTTCGATCGCAATCGCACGGAGGTTTCACACGCTACAATATCACTAATGATGACGGATGTGCGTCACTTACGACAAGCCCCCGCCGACACATCGTTAGATAAATTGCAGCGTGTAAAGCCCGCTTTATGCTGCCCATAGGATAGACCTGTCAATCACTTCTAGCAGCGGTGGAGAGGCTGACCCGCGGTGGGGACTAGGCTGCTTTCCAGTTATAGCCTCGCCAGATCTGAAAAGCATTCATTATCTGAAATTCTCTGGCAGACATGCGGGCAGGGTATAATTCCTGCTGCTCATGGTTTGGGCACCATGAATCCACTGGCAGGTTCCCTTTGTGATACATGGACTTTTTAAACATTTTTGGCAACGTTGTTATTTTTTTTTTTATCACAGTCTTTATTAAAAAAAACAACCCACAAAATTTGTAATCTTGTAATTTATATACTGGCATCTGGGGCTATTTTAAACTCATACTTCCTTTTTCTTGTGTGTTTTTTTTAGGAAGACATTACAGCAGTTTCCTTATGATCAGTGGGAGGATTGGAATGACAGGTAACATCTCTATATATAACACATGATCCATCAATCACAATAGATTATGTCACAGCTCACCTCCTCCTCCTGTACAATGATTAATAACACCAATATATTGAGTAGATAACACAAGATCCACCATTCACAATAAAGTGATGTCACAGATCACCTCCTCCCCCTCCTGTATAATGACTGACCACACACATATACACAGAAGATATCACAGGATCCACCAATCACAATAGGTGATGTCAAAGGTCATCCCTTCCTCCTCCTGTATAATGACTAATCTCACACCACTGTGTAGTAATAGTAATTGTAATAGTTAACACAGAATCCACTATTTACAGTAGGTAATGACACAGGTGTCCTCTTCCTCCTGTACAGTGACTGATAACACCTCTATATACAGTACATATTATAGGATCCACCATTCACAATAAGTGATGTCACAGCTCATCTCCTCCCCCCTCCTATACAATGACTGATAACACCTCTATATACAGTAGATAACACAGGATACACCATTCACAATAAATGATGTCTCAGCTCACCTCCTCCTTCTCTACAACTAATCAAAGAACTATATACATTAGATAACACAGTATCTAACATTCACAAAAGTTGATGTCACAGCTCACCTTCTCCTCCTTCTGTACAATGACTGACCTCACACCACTATGTACAGTAGATAACACAGAATCCACCATTTACAATTGGTGATGTCACAGGTCACCTCGTCCTCCTCCTGTACAATGACTGATAACACCTCTATATATAGTAGATGAAATAGGATCCACAATTCACAATATATGATGTCACAGCTCACCTCCTCCTCCTGTACAACAACCAATCAAAGCACTTTATACAGTAGATAACAAAGTATACACCATTTACAATAGTTGATGTCACAACTCACCTCCTCCTCCTATACAACAACTGATCACAGCACCAAGTACAGTAGATAACACAGGATCCACCACAATAGGTGATGTCACAACTCACCTCCTCCTCCTCCTGTACAATGACTGATAACACCTCTATATACAGTAGATAACACAGGATCCACCCTTCACAATACGTGATGTCAAAGGTCACCCCTTCCTCCTCCTGCACAAGACTGTTCTCACACCACTGTGTACAGTAGCTAACACATTTCTGTTTCTTCCTTGCTGATTTGAAGCACTTTCATATCTGCAGTATGTCAATTATTTCAGTGGTTTTGCAGCGTTTTCCACCAATTCCAATGCATCGAAAAAATGCAAAAAAAACCCCACATCAAAAATGCAAATATAAAATGTGTCAAAAACGCACTTCTTTTCCATTGCCTTTTTCCTGCCAAGAGACACATTTTTGATGCATTAATTAGCAAATACTTAACGTGTACCCTTCACCCTCAGACACATCAGCAGATTATTTTGACTGAATTTCCCTGTGACCTATTAATTATGAGAACCACTCACTTATTCATGAGTATGACTGAGAGGGCTTTTCCAGTGTTAAAGGTTCAACTTGATAATTTCCGGATTAATGAACGGTTCAGCATTCTCAGTCCGATTGCCTTTTACTAATCTTTCAGCACCCACTTTTTGATTTCTCTTTTCGATAATTATTTTCTCCTTTATTCATGTCCTTTCCTTCTCCCTCTTCCCCATGCCGTTCCTTCGTCTTATTTCTTCATCTTCATTAACCATTCTAACAAACTTTTCTAAATAGAGTTTCATGAGAATCGGGTTATGCAGCTGATTTTTTTTCGGCATGATCATGCCCATTCCATGCCCTGTCCCAGCACCTAGATACCAGTGTTCAACATGGTGGCCGTAAAAAACCTTGCCTTAAAGACTTGAGTCCGGGTAGGGTACCTTTTTCCCTAAATCTTCCTAACACCTTTATAAATAAAAGACACTCTAGCATCAGCTGATCTTTTTTTGACCCAACATGTGTAAAGGGTACTTCTCACATAACGAGATCGCTGCTAAGTCACAGGTTTTGTGACGCACCAGTGACCTCATCAGCGCGATGTCGCTGTGTGTGACACCAAGCAGCGACCTGGCCCTGCTGTGAAATCGTTGCTCGTTACACACAGTGCTGGTTCATTTCTTGCTCGTTGGTCTCCCACTGTGCAGCACACATCGGCGTGTTTGACAGCAGGAGACCAAGGAGCACTGACTCTGTGTAAGCGGTGTACGCTGGTAACCAGGGTAAATATCGGGTAACTAAGCAAAGCGCTTTGCTTGTTTCCCTGATATTTACCTTTGTTACCAGCATACACCGCTTAGCGCTGGCTCCCTGCACACGTAACCAGGGTACACATCGGGTTACTAAGCAAAGCGCTTTGCTTAGTTATCCGATATTTACTCTGGCCACGTGTGCAGGGAGCCAGCGCTAAGCGGTGTACGCTGGTAACCAAGGTAAATATCGGGTAACCAAGCAAAGGGCTTTGCTTAGTTACCCGATATTTACCTTGGTTACCAAGCGTTGAGTCGCTGGTGGCTGGTGAGATCTGCCTGATTGACAGCTCACCAGCGACCATGGTGCGACGCACTAGCGATCCTGACCAGGTCATATTGTGGTCAAAATCGCTGGTACGTCGTTTAGTGAGACGTTACCCTAACCCACTGGGGATTGTCTGGTATCTCAAAGCCAAGGTCATACATTTTGCAGCACATTCTGCAGCAAAAGTTTAGCATTACATTGGTATACTGTGATTTTCGTGCCAAAGATATCTGAACAGTTTTATTTTAAAGAAGTTTTCAATTACTAATGTGACCCCCTCTCTTTTATCCTAACGCTTCCTAACTAACACTTTCCTAATATAGTTCTGCTATCTACTCTGCTCCTGCTCACTAAACAACGTACCAGCGATTCCGACCACGATATGACCTGGTCAGGATCGCTGGTGCTTCGCTACATGGTCACTGGTGAGCTGTCAATCAGGCAGATCTCACCAGTGACCAGCCCTCAGCTTGCAGCGATGCGTGGAAGCGATGCTGCGCTTTGTAACTAAGGTAAATATCGAGTAACCAAGCAAAATGCTTTGCTTGGTTACCCGATATTTACCTTGGTTACCAGCGCACACCACTTAGCGCTGGCTCCCTGCACTCGTAGCCAGAGTACACATCGGGTTAATAAGCAATCCTCTTTGCTTATTTACCCGATGTGTACTCTAGCTACGCGTGCAGGGAGCAGGGAGCCGGCACTGGCAGCCTGAGAGCGGCGGACGCTAGTAACTAAGGTAAATATCGGGTAACCAAGCAAAGCGCTTCGCTTGGTTACCCGAAGTTTACCGTGGTTACCAGCGTCCGCAGCTGTCAGAAGCCGGCTCCCTGCACATTCAGATCGTTGCTCTCTCGCGTCAAACACAGCGATGTGTGCTTCACAGCGGGAGAGCAACGAGCAAAAAATGAACCAGCACTGTGTGTAACGAGCAGCGATTTAACAGCAGGGGCCAGATCGCTGCTCAGTGTCACACACAGCGAGATCGCTAATGAGGTCACTGGTGCGTCACAAAAAACTGTGACTCAGCAGCGATCTCGCTATGTGAGAAGTACCCCTAAGCTCATCTCTAAAGGCCCCGTCACACACAACGAGATCGCTACGAGATCGTTGCTGAGTCACGGTTTCTGTGACGCAGCAACGATCTTGCTAGCGATCTCGTTATGTGTGACACCTACCAGCGATCAGGCCCCTGCTGTGAGATTGTTAGTCGTTGCCAAATGGACCGTGCCATTTTCTTCAAAGGTGATGTCCTGCTGGGCAGGACACACCGCTGTGTTTGACACTCTGTGACAGGGTCACAATGACAGCAGAGATCGTTATACAGGTCGCTACTGTGACATGTATCGTTACTGCGTCATTGGTAAGGTCTGACTGTGTGACATCTCACCTGCGACCTCCCAGCGACTTACTAGCGATCCTTATCAAGTCGTATCGTTGTCGGGATCGCTGGTAAGTCGTTGTGTGTGACTGGGCCTTAAGAGATGCATAAATACCTTTACTTTTGTTTTAACTTTGATCCATCAATGACGTCATCTGCTCAGTTGGTCTGATTCTGGTCTGTAAAGGAAGGATAAGAGCTAAAACAGCAATAAAGGTGTTTACACCCCTTTTAGAGATACACTTATAGGAGCAGAGTAGATGACAGAAGTATATTTGGAAAGTGTTAGTTAGGAAGAGTTAGGATAAAAGAAAAGGGTCACAGTATAATTCTGGCTTCAAAAAGACACTTTTATAGCGTTATAGGCCTACAAATTGAAATAAAAAATAATTAGATGGGATATTTCATTACCAAAAAAACTATTAAAGAGTGAAAAGACAGACCAACAGCTTTTTCATTTGTTATCACACACAAGTCGCATTGGGCAAATGCATTATTTTCATGGATGTCCATTATCTCAAACACTAGAACCAATCCAGCAAAATTAATGGGATCTTTGAATTCAGGACCCTCAAAATACACTAAATCCATCTACAAAAATCTTGCCACCTGATTTTTTTTTCTGTAGGCCTGTGTTATTTAACTTACATAGACAAATGCCAACATCTAAGGTATGGAAAGTTCACCAAGTATGGGTCCACCAAGGTGGAAGTTGCTCATACATAGCAGCTCTCTAGCTTCCCCCCCTCCAAAAAGCAGTCATAGAGCCAGCCCACCTTCCCAAACCCCAACAAACATAGCACAGATCTACTGTATAAGACTGAGAGCAAACTTGTATATGAAAACAAAATTCCAGTAACAAAGAAAAATCCATATAAAATGTCCAGTTTATTTTTAGAGACTTTCAAATTCCAGATCCCATATTGCCAACCTTTGCAGATATGTCCTTATCATTTAAGAAAAAGACTGATGGCACATCCTATATTTCTAATGAGAACAAGTGCAAACTGAATATGAAACATAGTATCAAAAAGGAGACAGTTCCTCCTTGTCCATGACTAAGGACACATCTGTAAGACAAAGGAGACAGTTGCACTCTGCAGTGCTAACATGTGTGGAACAATGAATATGGGAATATAGACATGGATTACTGCTGTGAAAAACATGTAAAAATTGAGATACTTAGCACACAAAATTGGCCAGTATTACGTGAGCCCAACAGCCAGCGGCAAGGCGACCTCATTTTTGTTGGGCCACTATCAAACTAATGCCACTCTTTGGATTAAAAAAATCTACATTTTATGAAAATGGAAAATTAAAATCGCCTGAGGCTGAAGAGCAGGAGTGCTCAATCAGAAGGAATAACGCTGTAATCTAAGAAAAAGACTGATGGCACATCCTACCTTTCAAATGTGAACAAGTGCAGACTGAATATGAAACATAGTAACAAAAAGGAGACCGTTGCACTCTAGTGCTAAGACATGTAAAACAATGAATATGGGAATCTAGACATATATTACAGCTATGGAAAACATGTAAAAACTGGGATACTTAGCACACAAAATTGGCCAGATTTTATGTGAGCCCAACTGCCAATGGCAAGGCGCCTTCTTTTTGTTGAGTCCCTATCTTTCTAATGTAAACAGTTTGCACCTGTTCACATTAGAAAGGTAGGATGTGCCATCAGTCTTTTTCTTAGATTACAGGGTCATGCCTTCTGATTGAGCACTC
The DNA here is from genome assembly GCF_048569485.1 of Anomaloglossus baeobatrachus. Lineage (NCBI taxonomy): Eukaryota > Metazoa > Chordata > Amphibia > Anura > Aromobatidae > Anomaloglossus > Anomaloglossus baeobatrachus. Next base: position 44,373,471 of record NC_134355.1, on the reverse strand, counting down.
CTGCTCATCAGCCTCAAGCGATTTTAATTCTCCATTTGCAGGTTCCTGTCCGCCCATAAAATGTAGGGTTTTTTTAACCCAAAGGGAGGCATTAGTGTGATAATGACCCAACAAAAATGAGGTCGCCTTGCCGCTGGCTGTTGGGCTCACATAAAACTGGCCATTTTAGTGTGCTATGTATTCTCAATTTTTATGTGTTTTCATAGTAGTAATACATGTCCATATTCCTATATTCATTGTTACACATATCTAAGCACTACAGAGTGCAACTGTCTCCTTTTTGTTACAGATGTGTCCGTAGTCATGGACAAGTCATAGGAAAGCGATATGGGTGCTCTTTTAAGAAGGAAGCAGACAGTTTTTTTTTTCAAGTACTGACAGCCCCTTTAAAATGGCATGGATTTCAGTCTCATTACACAAATTTTGTCTAAAGGCCCCATTACACGCAACGACATCGCTAACGAGATGTCGTTGGGGTCACGGAATTTGTGATGCACATCCGGCTTCGTTAGTAACGTTGTTGCGTTTGACACGTACGAACGACCGCTAACGATTAAAAATACTCACCTTTTCGTTTATCGTTGACACATCGTTCTAATCTCAAATATCGTTGCTGTTGCAGGACGCAGGTTGTTCGTCGTTCCTGAGGCGCAGCACACATCGCAACGTGTGACACCCCGGGAATGATGAACAACACCGTACCTGCATCCTCCGGCAACGAGGTGGGCGTCACTTTCTTTCGGCTGTTCTTCGCCCCTCCACTTCTATTGGACGGCTGCCGTGTGACGTCGCCGTGACGCTGCACGAACCGCCCCCTTAGAAAGGAGGCGGTTCGCTGGCCACAGCGACGTCGCTATGCAGATAAATCCGTGTGATGGGGACTAACGATATTGTGCGCCACGGGCAGCGATTTTCCCGTGACGCACAAACAACGGGGGCGAGTGCTTTCACGGGCGACATCGCTAGCGATGTCACTGCCTGTAAAGCCCTCTTAAGTAGTAATACCTGTATATCCTCCTTACAAGATTTGAAGATTGAATTGTAATTATTACAGTTGAGCATAAAGATTCCCAGGACCCTGGTCCTGTAGCCTCATCAGTAGTCCATGGCCGCCAGAACAGATCACTGCTGACCTCATATTTTTTTGTTCTTTTCGTTAGTTGACCCCACACGTACATTGCAGAGTGACGCTTGCATTAGTGATGAATAATTATTACCTATTGTCTGCCTCCACATACCATAATTTCTTACTTTGCCCTTTAGCTTATGCATCCTCCTTACTGATGATGTCATCTGGGCACAGTTGGTCAGTCACACCAATGACATCACTGTGGATAACACACCCACCAGGGTCTGGCTCAGGGCTCTTATATGTGGTTGTTGAGTCTGCTTTCCCCTAATAAATGTGAGATGCTAACACTGTTAATACAGTAAGTACTGTACTGAAAGTGATTTTTGTTTTCTCCATGAGTGTCATGTTCAACACAATTATTTGTCGCTGACTAATATGTCACTTTAATTAAGTTAGTTATGACAATGACATGGATCACATACACGGCTGTAACTTCATTAATGTCAGATCACACAGATCACAAAAACTTCCCAGCTCAGACTAAAAATATTTAAAATTAAAGAAAATGTCCTCAAAATCTACAGAAAACAAATGTTGAGTCCCTGATGTTTAGTCTGGTGGAATTTCTAAATATTTTATTTATCTATATTTGTCATGGTTGTGTACAAATGGAATAGGGGCTCCTAGTCTGACTCTAAGAGTGGGGCCCCTGCGCTGTCTATTATCACGAAGGTAGACTTGATGGTAGCCAGGTTCGAGCCTCCAACATGTATATAGAGTAGAATCTGGCTCACAAATAGGTTAGGTGCCTCCGAGAAAAAAGTCAAATATATAGGAAAAGTCAGCTCGGGCACTCATAAGACAAGAAAAAGTGGAGAATGTTGATGCTTTTGATTCCAATTTTATTCATGCAAAGGTTTATAATATGACGTTTCGGCCATACAATTCTGGCCTTTATCAAATAAATGTTCTGAAAGAGTAAAAGAAAATATATATCCTAGTGAATACATAATGTTATTCTCACATACATGTACATTCAATTTAACATGGTGCATGAAACAAAAAATTTTTTTGGGCAAGTGTTTCTTAAGGAACAAATCAAAGAAAATAAACCTCAATACACGTTATGGTGTGAACAAACAATTGTCCAGAGGTTGAGAGACCCTAATGTTTACAAGACCCAAGTGCAAATTTATTACAATGTAAAAGAGTACATACCACAAGAAACCTATATAAGGCTAGACTGGTGAAATTGAGTTCACATGTGTTGGCCAATGGACCTTAGTAATCAACCTGAAGTAAAAACAGAGTCGTCTAAGAAAATTACATATATTCTTCATATATATACACACATAGAAAGAGGACCGGTAGATAGAATGTAGAACAGGGGGTATAGACTAAAAATTTCAATCCAATTACCTTTACTATTATCTATATGGTATACCTCTTGAAGACACAATGTTCATTAGAGTGCTGTGGCAGATGGTCCACTGAATGGCATAGAATACAGGGAAAGCAGCAAAAGTTAGATTAGAATGTCAATCAAGTGGAGAATCTAGTAATTTTGACTCCATAATAGAGTGACATATAGAGATATATGCATTATATTACCTTTACTATTAGTTAAGGGATGAATCACCCATGAGCCTCATGTGAAATAAATTGTTGTGGTGTAGAACCCACCAAGTTACTTTGAATACAAAGAAACAGAATATATCAGTACAAAGGGGAAAAAGGGTGGAGGGAATGAGATACATGGCCTTTATCTCTCACCATAATATGTGTCAAGCTCAAAATTAAGCAGTATAGGTGCAAGACTCCAAATCCTTGGAACTATAATATACAAAGAATGCGCATCAATATACCCTTAAGCTATGTTCTGGCAGTGAACATGTAGAGATAATGGGGAATGCTACCAACCTTATTCCACTGTCAGGGTCCCCTAAGGGTACGTGAGCCCTGTATCAACAGCCCCCTTGTAGAATTCTATAAAAATATCATAGTTAACTGCTGTATTGTATATGCCATTCAAATGGTGAAAGTTCCTGTTAAATACCTGAATTTGCAAGATGCAGTGGTGATTCCGTGGGGATGAAAGGCTGTGTGTAAAGTGGAAGTCCGTGGAGTCCAAAGGTGCCGGTGCGTGCATGGTCCTATCTCCTGTTTAAGCACTGATACTGCTGCCTCCCACCCAGGGAGCAGGCCGGAAACCCAGTTATCAAAACCCCACAAATAGTCACAGACAAGGGTAACCGAAAACCCGTGCACACTGCACTCAAGCACAAAGGGGGGAAAGTATGTGAACTGGGGAGTAATGCAAAAGGGATAGGAAATAAAAGCACAATTGGAGGACTCACACACCATGTAGAACCTCAACTTGTAGATCACCATACAACTGGATAACAACAGGAACCAGGAAGCAAAGAGCTATATCCGGCACTCAGCACCAGAATCCAGAACCTTATAGAGGCTGGAGATGGTGATCAGCAGCCTGAGCTCCCAGGAGCTGATCCCAGGCCAGCAGAAATTAACTCCCGCTGTACTGCAGAGCAGTGAAGCTAGAACCAGCCGACACCCATGACAGGTTGTGCAATTAAGAATCCCAGGCAGTTTGTCAGACTCTGCAGTGTGAACAGAGTCTGACGCCGCCCTGATACCCAGTTAGTACAACGCAGAACACCGCACGACAATATTGAGGACTATTTATGGAAATCGTACACCTCAGAGCTCTGATTCCTCAGCTTCTCTTCTATTTCCATATAGTAAAGGCATGGCACTTCGCTAGGACATGCTACTACTCTATGATCAATCTTTGTGACCCCCCATTTATCCTGAGGATGAAGGTTAGGAAGGTTGGGTTACATACTTAATAAATTAAAAGGGTTGTACCAGGCATGAAAGTTAGCCCCTATCCATAAGATAAGGGATAACTTACAGTTTGCTGGGGTCTGACCACTTAGACCCTCACTAGTCCCGAGTACAGGACTTGGCAGAGTAGGTTGAGTAATTGTCCTCTATCTCTCACGGTCTCACAGAAAACAAATGGATCAGAGATGTCCATGCTAGACCTCTGCTCCATTTAGAAAGGGGTTTTCCGAGTCAAACTCTCAAAATCTGGAGTGTCCCCTCAGTCGAACCCCCAGCAATCAGAAAGCCATGTGCTAGCCACAGGACAGAGAATAACTTCAATATATTTTTGTGCTCTGGTTTGCAAGATTATCCCACCAAAATACGAACATGTATTTATTTAGCAGTATTCCATAAATTATTACATGAGAATACACTTTTAATTTATACATTTTTTTTATGCCTGAAGCCACCACTAGAGGGAGCTCTCTGGGAGGTGTAGAAGTCAGAATGTAGTCAGCTCCTCCTAGTGGTGACTGTAAGCAAATGCAATAATTATATGAAGAGAAGAATAAGAACCAGTTCATTACATGCCCACATCTGTGTACGGCCTCTCTCCGTTTTTGAGAAATATTCCAGTCTGTACAGCACCCTGGAATTAATTGTGCTTTAATTATATTAATAATTATTATTATTATTATTTATAATTATGTGAAATAGTCAGTATGGCCACCTTATATTCTAAACACCATAACAGAAGGTATACCTGTGTTTACAGTGATTTATGAGCCTGGGATATTTCCCTACATATTAGGAAAAAAAATGATGACTTTTTCATATTGGGCAGTGTAAAAGATTTTGTGATATTTTATGAATCTTATCTTTCCACAGCTTATTTTTGCACTTTTCTACTTTTCAACCACAAAGCTCTGCAATGAAACGGCCTCATATGTCAACAGGAAGCTGATTCAGTGACACATCAGAGTAAGTTTATAATAGTTTCCTATTTCTGGGCTGTCTGCGTTAATACGGAGGTGGCAACATTCTCCATTTGGTTTCACACTACTGTCACATTGGCATTCGGGTTTGTTAAAGTAAGTAAGGAGTTAATGTCTTCAGGTTCTTAGGGTGTGGGATTTCACTTTTGGAACAAAGTCTAATTGAGGGCATGTGGCTTAGCTGAGTGGATGCTGGGAGTGTCTTTACTTATTATTGCAGTTATGTATTCTACTATTTTCTATTCTGTAAGGAACACCTAAATATATGCATGGTACACTTATATTTCTGAGGACTATAAAAGCTCTAATTCTCATTACAATCATTTGGAGACCTCTGGAAATCACATGCTTGTGTATTTCTTTAATTCTCATTGGCGCCGTAGAATAAATCCCAGAAACTTTTAATAAGAGTAAGAATTACTTCAACAGCATTCTATTGAGAACTCAAATCTTACATTACTGGAGTTAAAGGGGCTGTCCAATACATTTTGTGTATTAAAAATGGACTCGTGAGAATAAGTTGCTTACTACCTGCCTGTTCTATCCAGCACCGATATCAGCTGGCTCAGAGCGGTCACAGACCGACCCTGCCGACGATGCTACTGCTTCCAGTGATATTATGTCGAAATCGAGCTATAAAGCCACATGCAAATTAACCTGGAAGTGCATTGGGGGCGTATCCATAGTTGGAGTTCATCTATGTACCCCAGATGTCTAGGCTAATTTGAATATAACTTCATAAGGCCATTAAAGGGAGGGAAATGTCCAATTTCTAAAACCAGGTTTTTCTGCTGAAAGTATTTTTGTTTTTATATTTTTGGCAATGATTTATATATATATATATATATATATATATATATATAAAATCACCATGTGCATAAAAATAAAAAATACTATTTTTTTTTTTTTTCTAATAAAGATCCTGGGAAGGAGAAAAAAAATTAGCAACATTTATTTTAAAAATACATGTAACACAAAAACCTGAATTAAGCAATAGGTCATTTTCTGATGAAAGCTCCCCTTCAAAGAAACGGTGGCACTGTAACACTGTAACGCTCATGGCCGGTGTAGGGGCAGAGTTAATGTACCCATTGGAAAACAGGGGGGCCCAGGCTTACCCTTTAGTGGGAGGGGCATTGGGTAGTGACCGGGACTTTGGCAGCTGACCCGCCAGAACAGGTACGGGCACGGGTATCAACAGGTACAGTCAAGATGGCTGTGGCAAACAGGCAGGCGGATACGGACAGATATGGTGGGCATGGCAGAGACAGATAGGTATGGGAAGGCAGGTTCAGGGTAACGGACACAGCGATAAAGGGTCAGGAGCACTAAACCTGACAACTAGCTAGCAGCAGACAGGTATACTAACTAACTAAGGGCGTTGTGCAGGCACCTCCCCTAATAGGAGGGTGCCTTAAATACATAGTGCCTCTAAGCTACAGGGATGCTGGCGCTACAGACACATATAAATAGCCAAAAAATCTGATAAAAATAAAAGAATGTCTCTCGTATCCTTCAAAAAGTCTTTGGGGCCATAATGTACCAGCACATATGTCCGATTTCATACACATACAGTGATGTTTCTTGTAGAGGTTTTAGTTTTCAGCACTTAAAGGGAAGTTATGGGTATGCCTTTACATATGTAGTAATGGCATGCCTGTAAAAACACTCATCCACCAATATAAGTTATACTTTTTTTTTGTAGGGATCCAATCTAGCATAGAAGCCATTTGTAAATCAGGGTGGAAGTGCGCTGGGGGCGTGTCACTGCACTTACACTGCTTCTTCCCTGTGCAGTGACACGCCCCCAGTGCACTTCCATCCTAATTTGCATTTTGCTTCTCCACTAGTTTTCTCATGTCTGGCACATTGTATCTCAGCAGAAAAGATGTCATTTAGTTGGTGGAAATTTTGCTGACATTTCTCACAGTCTTATAATAAGTTGATAATTCCTGTTCTGAGATCACTTCTCAGGAATGACCATTGACCCCAAAATAAACATATGTTGGATGGACATTATTAATTTCACTGCCTCCTATCGCCCCCCCACTTCTCCACCCTGTTCTAGTTGCTGTATATAGTTTTTCATTAGTTTCCCCTTTTAGAAAATTGTCCCCTATATGCACAGTTCATTATATAAAAAAAAACAGCTGTGCTTTACTTCTACTCCCAGGGTCCTTCACTGCCTCAGTCTCCATTTTTTGGGGGGCTGACATCACTAAAGCCATTCACAGAGCTCAGCCCAGTGATTGGCTGCAGTGATGTCCACATGACGTCACCACTGCAGCCAAACAATTGAGATCTAGGCAGCAACTAACTGCTGGACCCGGGGAGGGTGAGTAAAGCACAGTTTTTCTTAAAAACAAACTGTGCATATAGAGAAAAGTTTTCGAAAAGAGGACAACCTCTTCCAAGCACTCCATAAGCATTTAAAGAGTAACTAAACTTTTATATATACTGCTCAGAAAAATAAAGGGAACACCAAAATACAAAATCCTTGTTTAAGTGTTCCCTTTATTTTTTTGAGCAGTATATTTATTATAATTTTGGCCAGCATGGAAAGATATAAAACTTAAAAATAAGTTTATTAGAGGATTTATCTTCACTCCTGTTAATAAAATACATGGAAGTGACTTCTGATCCCCCAAACTCCTTCTTTTCCCAAAAGCATTAATATTAGAGCATACAAATTTGGAGTACAGATGATGGCAGTGATTGGTCAGCTCAGCACCTGCTTCTCTGCAACTCTGGGGGGAAGCTGCTGCAGGAGATTGTTCTGATGAGCACAACACTCAGAGGAGCAGACACGTACTGACCCATCACTGCCATCATCTGTACTCCAAATGAGTACATTCTGCTAGCAATGGAAATAGACTTGGAAAAAACGCCAGGGTTTGGAAGCCACTTAAATGCAATTATTTATTTATATATTTATTTATTTTTTTTTACAGGAATAGATAAATTCCTTAATAAAGCTTTTTTTTAACGTTTCATAACTTTACATGCTGCAAAAAAAAATTATTATTAAAAAATTAAAGTTTAGTTACTATTTAAAGGCACAGCACTTGCTTTTTTATTTTTAACAATTCATAATTTGCAGTCTTTTCCCCACAACTCAGTACCATTGTTGATCAGCCGATGAAAATTATTAAAAAAAATGACTGAATTCGTATAAAAAAAAAATTGATACCTTCACTGCAGGTCCCATTCTGGTGCTTCTCTGATCCCCGCTCATATGAACTTCTTGATTCTCAAGTAGTGTTGAGCGGACCCGAACCGAAAAAATCCGGATCCGCGCGGTTTGAGTGGCTGATCCGAGTCCAACCCGGACTCTCTCTCTTTTTCTCTCCCTCTTTCCCTCTCTCCCGCTCCTCATAGACATATATTGGCCGGATTCCGGATCGGATCTCGGACTTCTCAGTCAACCCAACAATGATCTGCCGGACCCGGATTATAACCGATCCGCTCAACTCTATTCTCAAGACAATAACCAGAAATGCCCCTTCAAGAAACTATTGGCTGTAGTGATTTTTTGAGTAGCCATGTCTGGAATTGGCCGATGTGCTGATTTTAGAGCCAAAAGTAGTGGACACCCAATATTGGGTATCCCCCAGAGCGGGGAAGCCGTGAAGGTGAAGCTTCGTTCAGACAATAGAGTTTATACAATATGTACTTGTTGTATCTGTGGAAAAAAATGGGTATAGCAATGTAGCCGTAGCATCATTTTTATTAGTTTGAGCCATTTTGGTGAGTATTGTGACTTTATTTTATTACTAGCTGTAGTACCCGGCGTTGCGCTGGATAGCAACTAAGTGTCTGTCTCCCACTCTCCCTGTCTCGCACTCTATTACTCTCCCTCTCTGTCTGCCTATCTCTATTTCTCTCTGTCTGTTTCTCTTCCGCTGTCTGTCTCTTTATCTATCTCGGTTTCTCTCTCTATCAGTCTCTGGTTTTTTCTTTCTCTCTGTCTATCTTTGTTTCTCTCTCTATCCGTCTTTCTATCTCTGTCTGTCTCTCTCTATCTCTCTCTCTCTTTGTCTCTTCCCATGTCTGCTGCTCCCCGTCTGCCTATCTCTGTCTGCCTCTCTCTCTGTTTCTCTCTCTCTGTCTGTCTCTTCACCTGTCTTTCTCTGTCTCTCTCCGTGTCACTCTCTCTGTCTCTCTCTCTGTCTCTCCCTCTCCATTTCTCTCTGTTTCTCTATCCAGCTCTCTCTGTCTTTGTCTCACTTTCCCTGTCTGTCTCTGACTCTATTTCTCTCTGTCTCCCTGTCTGTCTCTCTCTGTTTGTCTCTCTATCCACGGGCATCACATTACCTCACACATAAGCTTCTTGTACTAACAATGTCCTTCGTTGCCTATAGCAACCAATCACAGTTCCTATTAATGACCTGTAGCTCCCAGCTCCACTGACTTTAATGTAACCAGGTTTTTTGGTGAATAACTGTAAAGTGCGGGGTTACATTTTCCCCTCAAAACATAGTCGCTGATGTTCCCTGAGTCAAATATGGAGTCTGCGCAAAATTTCATGATTGTAAATGTGACAGTGCGGATTCCTTTAGCAGACATAAACACATATATACACATACAGACACACATATACATACAGTGCCTTGTGAAATTCAAAGAATCAAAGAAGTCGATCCAGCACGGTGCATTTGATTAAAAATAAAAGTCCTTTATTGAAAAACCATTAAAAAGTCTACTACTTACTAAGGGAGCGGGCTGACTCCAAATTGATCCCTGCATGGTGATATGGTTGGTCTCCTAAAACAAACAGGTGAGCTGGACACACCCTTGTATAATGCTCCTGTTCGTGCCTTGTGAAAGTATTCGTCTCCCTTGAATTTTTCAACCTTTTCCCACATTTCTTTTTGTAACCAAATCCGGCTTTAAACTTCTCCACAACAGTATCACGGACCTGCCTGTTGTGTTCCTTGGTCTTCATGATGCTCTCTGTGCTTTAAACAGAACACTGAGACTATCACAGAGCAGGTGCATTTATACGGAGACTTCATTACACACACGGGCTTATATTTATCATCATCAGTCATTTAGGACAACATTGGATCATTCAGAGATCGTCAATGAACCTCTGGAGTGAGTTTGCTGCACTGAAAGTAAAGGGGATGAATATTATTGCACGCCCCACTTTTCAGTTTATTATTTTTAAAAAAGTTTAAAATAAGCAATAAATTTCATTCAACTTCACAATTTTGTCCACTTGTTGATTCTTCACCATAAAATGTAAAAGTTTTATCTTTATGTTTGAAGCCTAAAATGTGGGGAAAAGTTGAAAAATTCAAGGGGGGCGAATACTTTCGCAATTCACTGTACATACACTCAGCTTTATATATCAGATGCAGGCAACTTTAGTGCACCCCGGTATCTCTGCAGTGTGCAGAGCAGCTGTGGAGACCCCCGATCTCGGTGACCCTTGTCTTCTGAGACCCCACCACACAACACAGTGAATTTCCTGTAATTATTGATTCACTTCCAGGTATATTCCTCCATGTTTCATTCTCTATTGTCTTTCTTCCAGCTCCGTCATGGACTGCGCTGACATTACTTTGCATCCAGAAAAATTTGGCAGGCAGAACTCCAGCACGGGACTGTCACTCGATTTTGAGCCGAAGCAGGAATACGTGTTTGTGGAAACATTGCAGGAGCGGTACAAATGTGCAAGCTGCCATCTGGTTCTTCACAATCCTCATCAAACAGGATGTGGTCACCGGTTCTGTGAGAAATGTGTACAGAGCCTGAAGTGAGTGCCTGTAGCATGTGCTGCACTAACCGCTTATATTACAGTATATCATGATAATAATGCTCTCCGGAGACTCGGCCAGATATTGGGGGACAGCACTTATCAGCACTAGTGATGAGCGAGTACTAAAAAGCTCGGGTGCTCGAAGCTCGGGCCGAGCCTCCCAAGATACTCGTGTACTCGGGCCGAGCAACGAGCCCAATGTTATCCTATGGGAGACCCGAGTATTTTTGTGAAATGACCCCCCGGCAGCATGGAGAAACCCTAAAAATGTCACAAAAGTCTCAGAAGAGTGCTCAAATGACATGGCAACAGCATGGGGAAGACCCCTTGAAGCATTTATCACTCAAAAGTCACAGCTGTGAACAATTTTGTCCGCGTTTCACGCCATTTTTACGGACTCACCAGAAAACCTTCCAAAATGACCCCAAAATGATTTTTCATGGCAGAAATGTTAAGGGCACATACGCAATAGTGAGATAGAGCTGGTGTATGTTACTTTTTGAGATTAATACATGAAAGATTTTACGTGAAAACATTGCGTGGCACTCCGATGTCCCTGAGAAGAGACGTACATGAAGGCCTCTTGAGTCTAATGTGCCCATTTTGAGGAAGTGAGTCTTTGTAGTATTTTCCTTTGCCAGGGCAGTCCAAAATTGTGAGGTTCACCAATGCCCCTGCATACAGACGTGCATGAGGGCCTGTAAACCTGAAGTGCCCATTGTAAGGAAGTGGGTCTATTTTAGTATAGCCCTTAGGCAGGGCAGCCAAAAATTGGGAGGCTCCACATTGTCCCTGGATAGAGACGTGCATGATGGCCTGTAAACCTGAAGTGCCCATTGTAAGGAAGTGGGTCTATTTTAGTATAGCCCTTTGCCAGGGCAGCCAAAAATTGGGAGGCTCCACGTTGTCCCTGGATAGAGACGTGCATGATGGCCTGTAAACCTGAAGTGCCCATTGTAAGGAAGTGGGTCTATTGTAGTATAGCCCTTAGGCAGGGCAGCCAAAAATTGGGAGGCTCCACATTGTCCCTGGATAGAGACGTGCATGATGGCCTGTAAACCTGAAGTGCCCATTGTAAGGAAGTGGGTCTATTTTAGTATAGCCCTTTGCCAGGGCAGCCAAAAATTGGGAGGCTCCACGTTGTCCCTGGATAGAGACGTGCATGATGGCCTGTAAACCTGAAGTGCCCATTGTAAGGAAGTGGGTCTATTTTAGTATAGCCCTTTGCCAGGGCAGCCAAAAATTGGGAGGCTCCACGTTGTCCCTGGATAGAGACGTGCATGATGGCCTGTAAACCTGAAGTGCCCATTGTAAGGAAGTGGGTCTATTTTAGTATAGCCCTTTGCCAGGGCAGCCAAAAATTGGGAGGCTCCACGTTGTCCCTGGATAGAGACGTGCATGATGGCCTGTAAACCTGAAGTGCCCATTGTAAGGAAGTGGGTCTATTGTAGTATAGCCCTTAGGCAGGGCAGCCAAAAATTGGGAGGCTCCACATTGTCCCTGGATAGAGACGTGCATGATGGCCTGTAAACCTGAAGTGCCCATTGTAAGGAAGTGGGTCTATTTTAGTATAGCTCTTTGCCAGGGCAGCCAAAAATTGGGAGGCTCCACATTGTCCCTGGATAGAGACGTGCATGATGGCCTGTAAACCTGAAGTGCCCATTGTAAGGAAGTGGGTCTATTTTAGTATAGCCCTTTGCCAGGGCAGCCAAAAATTGGGAGGCTCCACGTTGTCCCTGGGTAGAGACGTGCATGAGGGCCTCAAAACATTAAGTGTCCATTGTCAGGAAGTGGGTGTATTATAGTATAGCCCTTAGGCAGGGCAGCCAAAAATTGGGAGGCTCCACGTTGTCCCTGGGTAGAGACGTGCATGAGGGCCTCAAAACATTAAGTGTCCATTGTCAGGAAGTGGGTGTATTATAGTATAGCCCTTAGGCAGGGCAGCCAAAAATTGGGAGGCTCCACGTTGTCCCTGGGTAGAGACGTGCATGAGGGCCTCAAAACATTAAGTGTCCATTGTCAGGAAGTGGGTGTATTATAGTATAGCCCTTAGGCAGGGCAGCCAAAAATTGGGAGGCTCCACGTTGTCCCTGGGTAGAGACGTGCATGAGGGCCTCAAAACATTAAGTGTCCATTGTCAGGAAGTGGGTGTATTATAGTATAGCCCTTAGGCAGGGCAGCCAAAAATTGGGAGGCTCCACGTTGTCCCTGGGTAGAGACGTGCATGAGGGCCTCAAAACATTAAGTGTCCATTGTCAGGAAGTGGGTGTATTATAGTATAGCCCTTAGGCAGGGCAGCCAAAAATTGGGAGGCTCCACGTTGTCCCTGGGTAGAGACGTGCATGAGGGCCTCAAAACATTAAGTGTCCATTGTCAGGAAGTGGGTGTATTATAGTATAGCCCTTAGGCAGGGCAGCCAAAAATTGGGAGGCTCCACATTGTCCCTGGGTAGAGACGTGCATGAGGGCCTCAAAACATTAAGTGTCCATTGTCAGGAAGTGGGTGTATTATAGTATAGCCCTTAGGCAGGGCAGCCAAAAATTGGGAGGCTCCACGTTGTCCCTGGGTAGAGACGTGCATGAGGGCCTCAAAACATTGTTCCCATTGCAAAGGAGCGGGTCTCCTGTCGTTGTAATGTCCATTCTGCAAAGAATGGGCGAAAAAATTTACCACTGGGGGTATACCTGAAACAAAGGCCTAAGTATTGCAATTTGTAACGGTCATCATCATGGTGGCGCATGAGGAGAAGGAGGAGCAGTCCAGCGATTATCCAAAGTCCAGAAGTGTGTACCCATGGGTGAGTGGAGGTACATGGCAAACTTTAAATTCCGCTCTCATTTGCTGGTGGTGTGGTGAAGTCTGGCCCAATCCAACCCTTGTTCATCTTGATCAGAGTCAGCCTGTCAGCATTTTCAGTTGACAGGCGGGTGCGTTTATCTGTAATGATTCCACCTGCGGCACTAAAAACACGCTCTGACAAAACGCTAGCAGCAGGGCAGGCCAGGACTTCCAAGGCGTAGAGAGCCAATTCATGCCACGTGTCCAGCTTGGATACCCAATAATTGTAAGGCACAGAGGAATGTCGGAGTACAGTTGTTCGATCTGCAAGGTACTCCTTCAGCATCTGGGCAAACTTAGGATTTCTTGTGGCACTACCCCGCACCTCAGGGGCTGTGGTACGTGAGGGGCTGAGAAAACTGTCCCACATCTTAAAGACTGTTCCCCTACCTCTGGCGGATTGGACTTGTGCCTCTCTCGGCTGTACGCCTCGGTTGTCCACTGATTCCTGACCTATGCCGCTAGCGTTTTGTGAGGGGAATGCTTTGCCTACTTCCGTGACTATGGCCTTCCGGAACTGCTGCATTTTGGTTGACCTCTCCTCCACGGGAATAAGAGACAAAAAGTTCTCCTTGTAGCGTGGGTCTAACAGTGTTACCAACCAGTAATGATTGTCGGCCAAGATGTTCTTAACGCGAGGGTCACGAGACAGGCAGCTTACCATAAAGTCAGCCATGTGCGCCAGACTCTTAACAGCCAGGACTTCAGTAGCCTGACCAACAAGATGACTGAACATGCTGTCCTCCTCCTCCTCCTCCTCCTCCTCCTCATCTACCCTGTCCTCTGGCCAGCCACGCTGAACCGAGGATATGACTGGTGTGCATGTCATATCCTCAATTTGGCCGGAGAGTTGCTCCATGTCTTCATCCTCCTCCTCGTCATAGTCCTCCACTGCACGTTGTGATGAGACGAGGCTGGGCTGTGCGTTATCACCCACACCCACTACTGTTTCTTGCTGCAACTCATCGCGCTCCGCCTGCAATGCATCATGTTTGTTTTTCAGCAGAGACCGTTTTAGAAGGCAGAGTAGCGGTATGGTGACGCTAATAATGGCGCCATCACCACTCACCATCTTGGTGGAGTCCTCAAAGTTTTGGAGGATGGTACATAGGTCTGACATCCATCTCCACTCCTCAGGTGTTATGTGTGGAGTTTGACCCATTTCCCGACGGCTTAGGTGATGCAGGTACTCAACAACTGCCCTCTTCTGCTCAGATATCCTGACCAACATGTGCAGAGTTGAATTCCAACGCGTGGGGACATCACACACCAGTCTGTGAGCCGGAAGATGCAAACGGCGCTGAAAGCCGGCAAGGCCGGCTGAAGCAGTAGGTGACTTTCGAAAATGTGCAGACAGGCGGCGAACTTTTACCAGCAGATCAGACAGCTCTGGGTATGACTTTAGAAACCGCTGAACCACGAGGTTGAGCACATGGGCCACGCATGGAACATGTGTCAGCTGGCCTCGCCTCAAAGCCGCCACCAGGTTCCGGCCATTGTCACACACGACCTTTCCTGGCTTTAGGTTCAGAGGTGTGAGCCAGTGATCTGCCTGCTGTTTCAGAGCTGTCCACAGCTCTTCTGCATTGTGGGGTTTGTCACCTATGCAGATTAGCTTCAGCACAGCCTGTTGCCGCTTTGCCGAGGCAGTGCTGCAGTGCTTCCAGCTTGTGACTGGTGTGGAGGGTACAGTGGATGAGGATGCGCAGGAGGAGGAGGAGGCTGAAGAGCATGACATTCCGGAGCTGTAGAGTGTGGGTGAAACACTGACTGAGGTAGGGCCTGCAAACCTTGGTGTGGGAAGGACGTGTTCCGTCCCTCGCTCAGACTGGGTCCCAGCTTCCACAATATTAACCCAGTGTGCCGTCAACGAGATGTAGCGGCCTTGCCCACAAGCACTTGTCCACGTGTCTGTGGTTAGGTGGACCTTGGGTGAAACAGCGTTGTTCAGGGCACGTGTGATGTTTTGTGACACGTGGTTATGCAACGCGGGGACGGCACACCGGGAGAAATAGTGGCGGCTGGGGACCGAGTAACGTGGGACAGCTGCCGCCATCAGGTCACGGAATGCTTCTGTCTCCACCAGCCTAAAAGGCAACATTTCCAGCGCAAGCAGTCGCGAAATGTTAGCATTTAGAACTGTGGCATGTGGGGTGTTGGCAGTGTATTTGCGCCTGCGTTCAAAGGTTTGCTGAATGGATAACTGAACGCTGCGCTGGGACAAGGACGTGCTTGATGATGGTGTTCTTTCTGCGTAGGCAACTGCAGGTGCAGGAGTGGAGGAGGCTTGTTCGCAGGCAGCATGGACAGGGGATTGGCTCGCATGCACAACCAGCGAAGACGTAGCAGTGACATCAGCAAGCACTGCTCCTCGACTCTGTTGTACTTCCCACAAAGTCGGGTGCTTGGCTGACATGTGCCTGATCATGCTGGTGGTGGTCAGGCTGCTAGTTTTGGTACCCCTGCTGATGCTGGCACGGCAGGTGTTGCAAATGGCCTTTTTTGAATCATCTGGATCCAACTTAAAAAACTGCCAGACTCGGGAAGACCTAACATTTGTACAGGCACCTTGTGTCGTCGTGTTGTTCCGGGGAACGGTTACCTGACTTCTGCCTGGGGCCACCACCCTGCTTCTTACTGCCTGTTGTGATGCTACGCCTCCCTCCCCCTGTGCACTGCTGTCCTCGCTCTGCATATCCTCCTGCCAGGTTGGGTCAGTTACTGGATCATCCACCACGTCGTCTTCCTCTTCCGCACCCTGCTCCTCCTCCTGACTTGCTGACAATTGTGTCTCATCATCGTCCACCACTTGTTGAGACACGTTGCCAACTTCGTGAGAACGTGGCTGCTCAAATATTTGGCCATCTGTACAGACGATCTCCTCATGACCCACTTCAATATGAGCTGGCGAGAGGCCAGAATGTGTGAATGGAAACGTGAACAGCTCTTCCGAGTGTCCAAGTGTGGGATCATTAATGTCCGAGGAGGACGTGTACTCAGCCTGGTGGTAGGAAGGAGGATCAGGTTCAGAAATGTGCGGTGCAGTATCACGGCTACTGACACTTGACCGTGTGGAAGACAGAGTGTTTGTGGTGGTGCCAATCTGACTGGAAGCATTATCTGCTATCCAACTAACAACCTGTTGACACTGGTCTTGGTTCAAGAGCGGTGTACTGCTGCGGTCCCCAAGAATTTGGGACAGGACGTGCGAGCGACTAGATGTGGCCCTTTGTTGTGGCGAAATTAGAGCTTGCCCACGACCTCGGCCTCTGCCTGCACCACCATCACGTCCACTTCCTTGTTCCTTGCCAATGCCCTTGCGCATTTTGCAATGCTGTGCACTGCTGACGTGTATATTCACTACTTGTGCGTTATATCAAAGTTTGTGGAAATTGCACACAAGTGCACCTGTACGCTGCCACCAACAGGCACACACGTGCGGTTTTAAAAACCAAGCACGGACGCAATAAGAACCTAACAGGTTTTTTTGGGGAGCGACAATTACAGACAAGTCAGACACTATCTGGACTGTTTTACACTGTGTACACCAGCCCCAGATATGATGAAGGCTGGTATACGGTCACCACTACCCTGCCTGCCTGCCTGCCTGTATACTGGTACAATAGTCCTGACAAGGACTCTTTTGGTCACTAGCCTG
Source organism: Anomaloglossus baeobatrachus (assembly GCF_048569485.1). Taxonomy (NCBI): domain Eukaryota; kingdom Metazoa; phylum Chordata; class Amphibia; order Anura; family Aromobatidae; genus Anomaloglossus; species Anomaloglossus baeobatrachus. Next base: position 44,356,294 of record NC_134355.1, on the reverse strand, counting down.
TATTCAGACCTGGCTATACCCTGCCTGTATATAGCAACAATAGTCCTGAGAAGGACTCTGCTACTGTACTCCGACCTGGCTATACCCTGCCTGCCTGTATACAACTAGAATAGTCCTGAGAAGGACTTTTGGTCACACTGTTTGCAGCCCTGCAACTGAAAAAGCTATAAAGGGCCGCAAAGCTTTCCCTGAATCAGCGACACTCTCCCTGCACTGACAGTCTGGATAGCTGTGGGCAGAGCACAGCGCGCCGGCCGATATAAAGGCTCGGTCACGCTGTGCAGGCCGGCCAATCACTGCAATTCCACAACTAACAGGGCTGTGGCATTGCAGTGGTCTGCCAGCCAATCCCTGCATGAGGGCTGGCTCTCAAAAGAGCGCCAACATGCAGAAATGAAGACCACGAGTACAGCACGAGTATCGCGAGATTACTCGGTCCCCGCCGAGGAGCCCGAGTACAGCGATACTCGTGCGAGTACCGAGTAGTTACAAGCATGCTCGCTCATCACTAATCAGCACCATTGCATTGTCCAGATCTCCACACTCTGACTAGTATAGATTTGTATTGTTAGGCTCTGCTATTCTCAATACTTAAAAGGGTTGTACACTACTTTTACATTGATGGCCTATCCTTAGGATAACTACAAAAATACATACAGCTGCACTCTAAAATGCTAACATTGAATAAGGGAACTCTGGCATTGCATTACTGCTATAGGAATATTTGAGAAAAGAGAAACTTAGCTTATGTATTGGCCAATGGACATGGGCCCAGTAACCAACAACAAGGTGATCTCAATATACCAGGCCCCTAACTTAAATGCCTGTATCTGGGATAAAAACCTACATGTATTGTCATTTTAGAGTGCAGCTGTATGTATTTTTGTAGTTATATTGTGTTTTCAGCTAGCACCTGTTCACAACTGTAGGATGTGCCGGTCAGTCTTTTTGATATATTTGAGTGCATTTCTTTCTGAGACCTCTGCCCTATAACCAGGCTGTGTCCACCATCCTTTATCATCTCGCCCCCTATCTGTCGGTGTCCCCCAATGTGCATTTCTTGGACCCCTGGTGTTCTCCATTTACACCTTTGTCCTGGAACAGCTCATACAGTCCCACAGCTTTCAGTATCATCTCTACGCTGATGATACGCAGATCTACCTCTCTGGACCTGACATCACCTCCCTACTAACCAGAATCCCACAATGTCTGTCTGCTATTTCATCCTTTTTCTCTGCTCGATTCCTAAAACTGAACATGGACAAAACAGAATTCATTGTCTTTTCTCCTCCTCACTCAACCCCCCCATCTGACATCCATCAATGTCAATGGCTGCTCACTTTCCCCAGTGCCACGTGCTCGCTGCCTGGGAGTAATCCTAAACTCTGATCTCTCTTTCAAGCCACACACCCAAGCTCTCTTCACCTCCTGCCACCTCCAACTCAAAAATATTTCCCGGATCCATACATTCCTTTTCCAAGAGGCTGCAAAAACCCTAGTACATGCCCTTATTATCTCCCGCCTGGATTATTGCAACCTTGTGCTTTCTGGCCTCCCTTCTAACAGTCTCACACCCCTACAATCTATTCTAAACTATGCTTCCCGGCTAATCCACCTGTCCCCCCGCTACTCCCCGACCTCTCCTCTCTGCCAATCCCTTCACTGGCTTCCCATTGCCCAATGACTCCAGTTCAAAACACTAACCATGACATACAAAGCCATCCACAACCTGTCTCCTCCCTACACCTGTGACCTAGTCTCCTGGTACTTACCTGCACATAACCTTTGATCCTCACAAGATCTCCTTCTCTGCTCCCCTCTCATCTCCACTTCCCACCATCGCATCCAAGATTTCTCCAGTGCCTCCCCCATACTCTGGAATGCTCTGCCACAACACATCAGACTCTCGCCTACCTTGACAAGCTTCAAAAGGAACCTGAAGACCCACCTGTTCCGACAAGCCTACAACCTGCCGTAACCCTCAGTCTGATACAGCACCGCACAATCAGCTCTACCCTCACCTACTGTATCCTCACCCATCCCTTGTAGCCTGGGAGCCTTCATGGGCAGGGACCTCTCTCCTCCTGTACCAGTCTGTGCCTTGTATTGTTTATGATTATTGTACTTTCCCTATTATGTAGACCCCTTTTCACATGTAAAGCTCCATGGAATTGATGGCGCTATAATAATAAATAATAATAATAAAAGCTGGATCCTTTCTGCCCAGACATGTAGCTTTTTAACCCAGATAGAGACATTTAAGTTAAGGTCCCGGCATATTTGAGATTACTATCCTTAGGATAAGCCATCAATGTCTGATCGTCTGGGGTCCAACATCCGGCACCCCCGGCGATCAGCTGTTCTCAGCGATGGCGGGAGCAGCAGACAGCTGGAAATGCTCAGTTCTGGAGCTGCCTCGTCAACTGATAGCATCCGGGTACTGCACATCCACCTCCTAATCAAATCAATAGGAGGAGGATGTGCAGTAACCGGCCACGGCTGCTATGAGAAAATGGGCCAGCTCTGGACCTGAGCATTTCCGTCTGCCTTCTGATGGCAGCGGTACTGAGAAAAGCAGGGTGCCAGGTGTTGGACCCCGGCCGATCAGGCATTGGTGACCTATGCTAAGGATGGGGTATCAATGTTAAAATAATGGACAACCTCTTTAATTTAAGCACACGTAATCCACATAAAAAAAAAAAATGTGGAAACAATTAAGCACAAAAACGCTGCAAAACGCTAAGAGAGCAGGTTTTGGCTGCAGAATTAAAAAAAAACTGCAATAATACTGCTTGTAAAACCCTATAGTTCGTATAATATACAGTATGTACACATTCAATATACAAACTTGGAGCTCCATTACTGCCAGACAATTTTTTAGGATTTCATCACACATTTTGATCATATTGTGAGAGCCCATCAGCCAGAAATAAAACAAGCTCCTTAGGTGAGATCTCACTTTATCAGAATCACGTCTCCGGAGCTCAGCCTTCAATTTTATAGGGAAGGCAAGATCCAGTTCTAATTAATACAGTCTTGGACAGGTGGGCTTAAACAATTTCAATAAAATATGAACTATGAACCTCAAATTTCAAGAATAGACTATAAATCAATGGAGTGATTCGGATTTCATACGTTCAGCGTTGACATATACCTTTTTGTGCTCAGAATGTGGAGGTATTTGCTGTCAAAGAAACTTGCCTCTGTATAATGGACTTTAATGTTCCTAAGAGGTGCTCAACTATTTAATTTTTTAAGAAATGGTGTGAATCGAGTCTCAGGATCCGATTCATAAGCCAGGCTGGCCATGGGATGGGAGCCCTGACAAAGGCTTCCTACTGTATGGGATATGCAGTTCTTCTGCTGACTAGCCAGTCTGGAACAAAGTCCTCATAGCAGTGTGATCGCACACCAGACCGGCTAATCAAACCATGCCAGTAGATAGGAGGAGGTTCTCAGCGCTCTTGTCTGGTGGCAACAGATGTCTGACTTGACCTCTCTACTTGATTCGATTCATACCAACTCTACCTTCGAACCTGTCATTTTGGCCCACTTGAGATCAGTGAAGCCTTTTTGGTTCAGCAGACTTTAGGCCGGGATCCCACATAGCGCCTGCCCCATGCGGCTGACAGTCACACCTACCGGTGGCCATGAATGGATGCATGAGTTTGGCGTAATACTGAGGTTCGCTTAGTTTCCCTTCAAGTTGGTATGATCACACGCTGTAGAAAACATGTGAACGCGGCCTTATGACTTGTGCACACTGGGTGGATACCATCTAGATCTTCCAAATAAATAAATCTGTTTGCATATTGTATTAGTATTATGGATGAAGAAATAAGGGGGTCACCCCACCCCCAAAGCAGCAAGGAGCTTCTGTTACAGCAGAACTACTGAACAGGAAAGGGCCCATATAATGGTCTCGCCCTAGGGCTTTTTTCTGTCTGTGTCCGCCAGTGACTTTGCTGACACGCGGGTGGAATAATACACAGACGGGTGAATGGAACCACAGACTATAATGGATAGGTGTTTTATTCAGAGAAAAACATGGCCGTCTGAACAAGACCTTACTTGTATTTTGCTTGGGTTGTATGGACCTAAATATCTGAGCATCCCTGATCTGTCCGGTTCATTAGGATGGGTTATACAGTATATGTGTAGGAACCTTCATGTATAAATACAATCATGGCTGACAAATATTCCATATTCCCTCTTTACAGAGAGTTGTATGAAATTCCTCAATGTCCGATAGACAAAGAAAATATAAAAATACAAGAGGTAAGAAAAATCTGTTTATTATGCTGACATTGCTGTGATGACATGCACTGATCGTCCATTAATCTGCCCAAAATTCCTACTACCCCGGTATTCAACAATCGCCCCAATGCCAGAAAAACATGAAATTTCCAGATACTTTTGTGCCCCAAATTAGGATTTGCTTTTCCCTCCATTGAAGTCTGACAAATAATGTCAATTAGTGGCTTCTATTGTTACTATCGCTTTACATGTGATATCTAGACTCTTCCTATATTGATATTGGGGAATGGAAACTGGTGGAAGGTGACCACAGACATGAAATTATAGTGGAGCTTCTGTCCATCAGTCATTTACGAACAATTACTGCATTGGTGTGATTATACAGGCATGGGTGGAGATATGTAACCGCCAGATCATTGTCAATTTTTAGAGTCTGTTAAAAAGAAAAACTACAATGGGACATGGAGTTGGTACTATGGCATCTGTATGCCCAAATCGAGCATATTGGCAAAGGTTGTCCTCATATGATAATTACTTTAAAGGGAACCTGTCAGCGGATTTTTGCTATGTAATCTGAAGACAGCATGCTGTAGGGGTTAAAATACAGATTTCAGTGATGCAATGTCTTATCAAGGTCCATGTTGTTGTTTAACTGCGATGTTTGTTTTAGTTTCAGGAGATTATCATTGTCGGACTAGGTCAGCTAGTCAGGCAAGTCCCGTTGTGTGATTAGCAGCTTATTGTCTATAAACATTGTACATATAGAGCCTGGTCTGGGCAGTCAGAACTGCTGCACCTAGTAAACTACGTGATACATCATAGGATTCAGGATCTCTTTGCCTACATCATGCTGCTCTCAGATAAGGTAGCAAAACCCTGCAGACAGATTTCCTTTAAAGAGGACCAACCACCAGGATTTTCCTATATAAACTAAAGCCAGTGCTATACTGGTGCTATCATGCTGATTCTATACATACCTTTAGTTGTGAGGTTGGATGTATACTTTCTGAAATATAAGCAAGTAAAGTTTGTAAAATTTACTGTTATTTGATTGATAGCAGCTATAGAATATATAAGACCAGGGTCGGGTTTTGCTAGTTATTCCCACCCCTGTCTGCCTGCCTGTCCTTTCTCCCCCTGTAGTAACAGAGACACGGGGGAGGAAGGACAGGCAGGCAGACAGGGGTGGGAATAACTAGCAAAACCCGACCCACCTATTAGATATTCTGTAGCTGCTATCAATCAAGTAACAGAGCATTTCACAAACTTTACTTGCCTATATTTCAGAAAGTATACATCCGATCTCACAACTAAAGGTATGTATAGAATCAGCATGATGGCGCCAGTATAGCACTGGCTTTAGTTTATATAGGAAAATCCTGGTGGTTGGTCCTCTTTAAGGTCTTATTTCTGGGGAAAGTAATGTACACTAAAGGAGATGTTGAGTTTAGGGATATACAGTTTGTTTTTAATTTGTATGTAGTATTTCCAAATAAAAAGCTGTTTAAATGTTGTCACTTCTCCTACAGTAAGCCGGTGAGTCCTGCCTTCCGTCACACAGAGTGATGGAAAGCCTTTTTCACTAAGATTAAAGAGGTTGTCCACTACTTATACATTGATGGTCTATTCTGAGGACAGGTCATCAATGTCTGATTACCCAGAGTCCGACACCCGGCACTCCCGCTAATCAGCTGTTCCCGGTGCTGCCAGCAGGAGACCAGAAATGCTCAGTTCCGGAGATGCTCCGTCTTCTGATAGTGGTCGCGGTCAAGTACTCCACATCCGTCTCCCATTCATATCAACAGGAGGCGGATGTGCAGTACCTGGCCGCTATCGGAAGATTGCGCAGCTGTGGAACTGAGCATTTCCGGTCACAGGCTGGCGGCAGCACCAAAAACAGCTGATCGGCAGGGGTTCCGCTTATCAAACTCTGGCCAA
>NC_134355.1:44322599-44345099 GCF_048569485.1 Anomaloglossus baeobatrachus | reverse complement strand
GAGGGATCTATTCCTATATATTATATAGAGTCATTACACACAGAGGGATCTATTCCTATATATTATATAGAGTCATTACACACAGAGGGATCTATTCCTATATATTATATAGAGTCATTACACACAGAGGCATCTATTCCTCTATATGTTATATAGAGTCATTACACACAGAGGGATCTATTCCTATATATTATATAGAGCCATTAAACACAGAGGGATCTATTCCTATATATGATATAGAGTCATTACACACAGAGGGATCTATTTCTATATATTATATAGTCATTACACACAGAGGGATCTATTCCTATATATTATAGTGTCATTACACACAGAGGGATCTATTCCTATATATCACATAGAGTCATTACACACAGAGGGATGTATTCCTATATATCATATAGAGTCATTACACACAGAGAGATCTATTTCAAGTGTTTAAGAAATTTGTTGCAGCTGCGTTTTTGGTATGGGTTTTTTTGCCAGAAGATGCAGATTTTCTGCAACAAAATACTCAACGTGCACACATAGCCTAAGCCGGTAATTCGGCATTGAGTTCACCTCAGGTGAGTTCACTGAGGTCACAGCTGGGGTACTGTGGGAACAGCCAGCTGTAATCTCACTGCTCTCACAGCTGCAGCTCCATCAGTGTGTCCCTGCCGCCGCAGTGCTCGGTTGCATTTTCTAATGTGACTGTGCATTGCAACCTCAGTTGTAGCAGATCCGGGATCGTCATAGGACATTGTGTGGATTACGTGGAACCTGCAGGGGTGTTTTAGGGGTTAATAAATTGGAGAAAGAGGGTGTTTTTTTTTATCTAAATTATTTTTCTCTAATTTGTGTTTATTTCTTTTTACTTACACGACTAGTAATGGGGAGGGGTCTTATAGACCGCAGGCTTGATGACAACTGTGATTATTTTGACAAATCACACCTGTCATTCACCTCTTATATTACCCCGATTGCCGCCACAGAAAGGCAATTGGGCTTAGATGGGTAAACGCCATGGATGCTCCAATTCTGGAGTGGCTGCAGGCTGCTATTTTTAGGCTGAGAGTACCAGCTCCCAGCTGTCTGCTTTGTCTTGGCTGGGTATCAAAAATGGGGGGACCGTATGCCGTTTTCTTAAATTATATAAATAATTTAAAAAAAAGTCTTGTAGAGTCCCTCATATTTTGATTAAACAGCCAAGATAACTCACAGAGCTGGGAGCTACAGCCTCCAGATGTCTGCTTTATCTACACAGGGTATCAAAGAACGGGGGACCCTACGCCATTTTTTCCAATTATTTATTTTTAAACTTCACTTCGGGGACTCAGACAGCTAGTGTAAGGGCAACCTATCACAGACGCTGACACTCCGGCAGTCTGACTTCAACCAATCAAAGATGCTGTCATGGAGAATGGGATGGGGAATCAGTGAATATTCATAGATTTAATGAGTGGACCCGGAAGCAGTATTACAACCGGGTGTAAACTCGATAAGTTTAATTGTCCTGCTTAAATCCCCTTTTTTAAATTTATTTTTATCCAGGTGGCCGAAACCAAACAGTAACATGACTTTCCTGAGAAGTCCATATTCGAGGTCCGTGCATGGACACTGGGTGTCCAGTATGGACTCCGAACTTTACAGTTCAGGTTCACCCATAACTAATCCTCAGTTACATCCTGTATTATATCCCAGAGAATATTCCACTTCTTTACTTTCTCAGGATGTTTTGGGTCATTGTCCATCTGTACTATGCAGCATCGTTCAATCAACCTTGCTGCATTGGTGGAATCTGAGCAGAAAGTCTCAGCCTGTACTCCAGAATTCATCCGGCTGCTTCTGTCTTCAGTCACATCAATAAAAGCTAGTGACCCAGGGACTTTGCAAATCTTGCATGCCCGGCCATGACACAGCCTCTACCATATATTATAGATGATGTACTGTGCTTTGGATCATGAGCTATTCCAAACCTTCTCCATACTTTCTTTTTCCCATCAATCTGGTACTGGTTGATTTGAGTTTAGTTTCTGCTTTTCCAGGACTGGGTGGCTTCTTTAGATGTTTTGTTTTTTTTGCAAAGTCTAATCTGGCCTTTAAGGTTGATTAATGGTTTGCACATTGTGGTGATCCCTCTGTATTTGCCTTAATGAAGTCTTCTCTTCATGGTAGACTTAGATACTGAAACATCTACTTCCTGGAGAATGTTCTTCACTTGGGTGGATGTTCCGAAGGGGTTTTTCTTGGACAGGATTCAGCAATCATCCACCAGTGTTGTCTTTTGTGGACGTCCAGGCCTTTTTGAGCTCGCCAGCTCACCAGTGTGCTCCTTTTTTTTTTTTTTTTCAGAAAATACCAAACGGTTGATTTGGCCACTCCTAACATTTCTGCTATATCTTTGATGGATTTCTTCTTTTTTTTCAGTCTGTTTTGCTTCCACTGAGAGCTCCTTTAACCACATTTAACTGCAAAATTTCCAATACAAATGCCGCACCTGGAATCAGCTCCAGACCTTTTACCTGCTTAATTGATGATGGATTAACAAGGGAATAGACCTAACTATACATTACATAAGTTATCCTCTGCTGATCCTGATTTATAGCCTTTTATTAAAATGTTATTATCTATAGTATATCATTAAGATAGTTATAAATGTGCACTGGACGAATTTAAAGGGGTTGTTTTCAAAAGACTGACCTTTGTAGGCTGTTGCAGAATTTTCTATGCAAATCGATGGTGTTTTAATGGAAATGTTTTTCAGTGTCATCGCAATGAACATGATTGTGAAAATAACCTATGGTCCTTTCTAGATATTTAAAGACAATTGCTGTAAAAGAGAAGTCCTAAACCTACTGGTATACTGCAGAAATGCCCCGGACTGTGACGTGAAGGTGTCACTGGGGAGGTTCCAGGTACGTCGTTACTTATAGAGCACCTATAGTCTAATTGTTATCCAAATGGGTCAGAAACTCTGTTCATTATAATCAAAATAATTATTATTTTGGAAATTTAGGTTTCAGAGCTCCAGTTTTCTGTTATCAGAACATGTCAGGTGATTTATGTTTTCCTACCTGAGTGAAGGATACAATAGCAGGAGAATTGCTGAACTTTATATACTCCTGGCATATACAGTGTGTCCACCCATATCCTGTCCACCGCCATTAACTTGAGAACGGCGGCAGCTATAGGCATAGAAGTGGTGTCTAGGTATAGTAAAGTAGCCATGCGCTACGCAATGAAACCACCTATAGCGCCACCTGGTGGAAAACAACGGAGTTAGCATTTTTATCTCGAAAACGGAATGAGATAGAGAAAAAAAGTGAATTAAAAAATTGTAGGGCATCATCAATTCACTACGAATCGACACCTTGCATACAGAAATGCTATGATATGAAACCCATGACCCCCCCAAAACATTGAATGCTGGTCACACATATGACGCTCATTTAACTTTGATGCTCAAAGTGGCCCCCGTCAGCTGCAATGCACATCTGGCCTCTGCACAGCATACTGTATCTTGCTGCACGTTGTGCAATATGGTAGGTGACACGTTTGCACAAGCATCTGTGATACGTCGTCGTAGGTCCTGCAATGTTGGTGGAGGGGTCGCATACACCTGCTGTTTGATGTGACCTCACAGAAAGGAGTCCAATGGGGTCAGGTCAGGTGAGTGTGGAGGCCACTCCATGCAGCCACCATACCCAATGACTTGTAGGTAGGTCTCCATGAGGTATCGCTTCACGTCCGCAGCCTTGTGAGTTTTACAAGTTCTAATCATTGCATTTCTGTATGCAAGGTGTCGATTCATATTGAATTGATGATGACCTACAACTTTGTAATTCACTTTTTTTCTCTATCTCGTTCCATTTTTGAGATAAAATTGCGTAGCGCATGGCTACTTTACTATACCTAGACACCACTTCTATGCGTATAGCTGCCGCCGTTCTCAAGTTAATGGCGGTGGACAGGATATGGGTGGACACACTGTTTAATAAAACTCAGCTTCCCTCTCGTTCATTACAAATACAAGGAAAAAACTTCTATCAACCACAGATATAAAAATTAAAACCATGAATGAAACAAGGAAGGTATAGACGAGACACGTCTACACGTTTCATGCAGACAAGTCCTTAGTCATGATTAAAGGCTTGTCTGCATGAAACATGTAGACGTGTCTGGTCTATACCTTCCTTGTATTTGTCATTGTTTTAATTTTGGAATAAAAGTTATGTTTTAATTTTTATACCTGAGGTTGATGAGTTGTTTCCTTGGATTTGTTCTGAACTGATTGCCCAGGAGCCGGCCTGGAGATCCATGCACCGCACCCCAATTATACTGCCTTGATGCGGAGAACTGATTTGTTTGTCCCTTCCTTCTTGTTTGTCCCTTCCTCCTTGTATTTCTCTCGTTCATACCCTGCTGTCAGATAGGGGGGCATAAATCAACTGGTGGGTTTACCTAAAATATTGACGTTTTGGCTGCGTACAGCCACCACTACATTGACGTTATGGCGGTAAGAGGGCTGATTTCAGTTGGCACATGGCAGCTAGATAGTGTCGCTTAATTAGGGATAAACACTTCATTGCCTTAGACCCCCAGGGATGTAGAGTAGATAATATTCTTTGGATGCAGTTTATGGCTATGTGCACACGCTGCGTTTTTTTGACGCTGCGTTTTTGACCGCTAAAAACGCACAAAAACGCACCCGCAGCGGAAAAACGCGTCAAAAACCGCATGCGTTTTTACCGCGATTTGGTGCGTTTTTGGCTGCGTTTTGCTGCGTTTTTGATCTCTGCGTTTTGCTGCGTTTTTCCAAAGCATTGCATAGGAGGAAAACGCAGAAAAACGCAGGAAAGAATTGACATGTCCATTTTTTTTTTAAGCTCAAAAACGCAGCTTAAAAAAAAGTTGTGTGCAGACAGCAAAAATGAAAACTCATAGACTTTGCTGGGGAAGCAAAGTCATGCAGTTTTGAGGCCAAAAACGCACCCGAAAAACGCCGCGAAAAACGCACTGTGTGAACTTACCCTATTACTACCCTGTTTCCCCCAAAATAAGACCTACCCTGAAAATAAGCACTAGTAGGATTTTTTGGGCTTTTGGAGTATGCTTAAAATAAAAGCCCTACTCCAAAAATAAGATCTAGTAGTGGTTCCATAAAGAAGTATCCAAGAAGCTAAAAATATTATCTGCCTGGATGATCTGTGACCTTCCATATTTAGTGACTTTATGGGTATTTATCACAATCCAGTACTTTAATAGTATTTATTGGATATGGTCCTATATTACCCAGGTTAGGTGGGATCGCACCCAAAGTCAAATTACCCCACTCATTAGTTAGGAAGTGTCTACCAGGTTTTTGCTACCTTATCTGACAGTGGTATGATGTAGGGGCTGAGTCCCTGATTCCAGTGGTGTCTCACTTGCTTTTCTTTATGCTGTCATTTTTATAATGGAGGAACCAGAGATATGGCATGGTGATAACTGCGCTGCTGAGAAGGAACGAAAGACCAATACGCAGGATCCAGATGAAAGGAGCTTTATTTCTCAATGCGTTTCGAAGTGGTCACATTTCTTCCTCAGGAGAACTACTGAATTGAATTTGGTGGTTCTGGGACCCCTTCGAAATGCGTTAAGAAATAAACCGCCTTTCATCTGGATCCTGTGTATTGGTCTTTCGTTTCTTCTCAGCAGCACAGTCATCACCACGCCACATCTCAGGTTCCTTTACATCGTTATTAGCCTTGGGGCTCGAGGTTTTCGTGCAGCAGCTGATTACAGGCTTTTCATCTTGTTGTATGTCACACTACTGTACACAGTGATCATATTTTAACATATCACCATTTATTTGTTGGATAAGACCCTATTTTCTCTTTTCTGCTCCATAACCCTACTTGCCATTTTGATATAATCACAGTTTTCTCTGCTGCAGATCTAGCAGTACTCATAATGCTGAGCTGTGTATAACCCCGCCCGCACCACTGATTGGTAGCTTTCTGTGTACACTGTATATGGTCGGAAAACTGCCAATCAGAGATGGGGGTGGGATTACACAGAGCAGTTGACTAGAAGGCACAAGACACCTAGTCCTGCATTGATAATCTCCTGCCGAGAAAACACTGATTTTATTGAAACAACAACACACGGCCTAGTAAGGAATCAGGGTCAAAGCCACCAACATCATGCTATTCTCAGATTACATATCAAAAAAACTGCTGAAAGATTCCCTTTAAGTCTGCATGTTAACAAAAATTCAGCAGCAAGTCAAGCGTTGATGTCCATGTGTACTATGATTTGCCCATGAACCATGCCTCTCAAGGTGATATGCAGTTGTATTCCATCCATATAAATGTTGGGCTCTAAAATCTTCCACCCTTCCTTCACTGACAGGACCATCTTGGTCAGTGTCTCTGTGAAACGATCACGTGCACCAACACCGGCTGTCAAGACAAAGTGATCCGAAAGGACTTGGACAATCACTTGACCACTCAGTGCGAACTGAGAGACGAAACCTGCGCATACTGCAATAAAAGCATGACCTTCATCGATCTGCAGGTAATGATCGACAAATTCCTAGAAAAACCCATCCACAGCTACTGCCACTTCACACCCATTAATATAATCCTTGTTGTCAGAGGTTTTGTATGCACAAAATGGTAAATATATTTACATAAGAAGGCCACCACTAGGGGGAGCAAGCTGAAGACAAATTTACACAGGGTGGTCCAGAAGTAGGTGGACAGAAAATAATAACATAGTGTGAAGTGAAACTGACTCAGTTGCCTTTAGCAACCAATCAGATTCCACCTTTCATTTTCCAAAGAGTCTGTGAAGAATTAAAAGTGGAATCTGATTGGTTGCTAAAAGCAACTGAGTCAGTTTCACTTTACACCATGTTTGATAAATCTCCCCCTTCATAACCCTATTACACATACTGTCCACCTACTTTTGGACCACCCTGTATATGGCAGTTATAGGGATACACTATGGTAATTCTAACCTGGAATCGCAATGACTGATGCCACAGATGCCTCATTAGATCCTGTATAATAAAATATCATGCAGCGCCCCGTCCTTTACATGGCAAAAATCCAGGAATGCACTGGACCTATGTAAAATGTCATGGAGAATGGGGAGTGCGCAAGGGACAGGGGCTTCTAGACTGGCCCTCAGCCTAGGGGGGCCCTAGCTATCCCTTATCTCAGCATTACCCCTGAAGGTGAGGATATCTGAGCCACTTTCCTGGCCCTGCTCCTGACCAGCCCTGAATTTATAACCCCAACTCTGTGGGAGGGCCGGGACAGGAGTGTAATAAAACAGATAGACAAACAAGGGGAAACCAAAACTCTATCTCACAGCACATTCACACAAAGGTATAAGACAATAAGGGTAAGTTCACACAGTGCGTTTTTCGCGGCGTTTTTCGGGTGCATTTTTGGCCTCAAAATTGCATGACTTTGCTTCCCCAGCAAAGTCTATAAGTTTTCATTTTTGTTGTCCGTACACAACTTTTTTTTTAAGCTGCGTTTTTGAGCTTAAAAAAAAAAATGGACATGTCAATTCTTTCCTGCGTTTTTCTGCATTTTCCCCCCATGCAATGCATTGGAAAAACGCAGAAAAACGCAGAGATCAAAAATGCAGCAAAACGCAGCCAAAAACGCACCAAATCGCGGCAAAAACGCATGCGTTTTTTTTGCCATGGGTTCGTTTTTGTGCGTTTTTAGCGGCCAAAAACGCACAAAAATGCAGCATCAAAAAAACGCAGCGTGTGCACATAGCCTAAGGGTTTAGGAGGAAAATAAGAGCAGGGAGGAAACAAGACAGCAACACAATCACCAGCAGGATTGGGACACAATATCAAACAGACAAGCACAGCATAAGTCTGTAGTCAGCATGGGAAAACAGATCCCACCAACCTAAAAAGGTGGGGAGTAGCTTTGATAGGTTTCCAACATGTTATCCCAGAGGTAACCAGCAGGATAGCAGAGGTTAACTCTTGCTGGCCTGACCACTAATGAGCACACAGTTGGTTGATGTCCGAGCCTGCCTGTGTAACTCAGAAGCACCAGAGAAACCATAGTGTGGCGTGTCAGAATCTGTGGTGTGAACAGCGTCTGATTCCGCCATAACACTCGGCGACTTTTGAATACAAATGGTTGGAGTTGTAGTTTCTGACTCCTGCATAAAGGAGGATACATAATGTCGAAGGATACGGACTCCTGGACACAGTGAATCACTTATTGTTTCCGTCTTGTAATCTCAGTATTAATCTTTTTCAGATTCACACACTGAAGTATTGTCCATTATATCCAGTCTCATGTCTCAACAACTGTGGCAAAACGTGTCCAAGGGAGGAGGTAAGCACTGATACCATAACCTTATTTATTACTAGGGTTAAATGTATCCTTTTACACAAAAAATGTACAAAGCACGAACTTGCTGCCTAAAAAAAAAATTGTATGCACCTAAATTCCACTAAGAATTGTGGACAGGCTGCAATTCACATCACAACCACTGGGTGGCCACATATAGACACATATAGCATAAACGTCTCCCGACATTATCGCAAAATGTTGAGGGAGGGGTTTGCAAACCAGTCTTGTTGGGACACTTACCTTCAGGTATGTTAAGCCCAAAATAAAGGTAACGAAGGACGTATCTGTAGATGGTTTCATAATAGCAGTTGGAGATGTAGCGTTTGGTATCTAGAATTTTTTTTTTTTAGCCATAATTGACAATAATCTAGAATTAATAAATATTGTAATACTACATATTGCATTTTTCAGGTCGATGACCACCAGCTTGAATGTCTGGAAGCTGTAGTAGAATGTCCCTATACAAGTTATGGCTGCTATATAAAGGTAATCCGACCAATCTTGCCATTTGCATTACAAGGGTTGCCCTTGGTAGGACCAATAGTTAATATGACATGTATGGGTCCCATCGTTTAGTAGAATTTCACTGCAAATAGACCCTAGTTATGAAGCGTTATCCATCCATCTGTTAGATGGATGCTTACTTATATGGAGACCAAAGACCGATGATCATACGAATGTCACATGGAGACTTTCACTATCTTCGCCAACTGTCATGGCATTGTCAGGTCCTGTTCACATTGATTGCAGATTCTGACCCTCTGCCTGAGAAATTCTCATATGTCTGGGACAATTCAGGCAGACGTGGGCTTCACCCCGCTGTGTTGCCAGTTCCTGCTCATAGACAAACTGGCTAGAGTTAATATCTGCTAGTCTGCTTGTTAGTCTCTTTTGGTCACATGTTTTAGGAAGCCAATCACATCTGCTCCCCTCCTACAGTCCTATGAAAAAGTTTGGGCACCCCTATTAATGTTAACCTTTTTTCTTTATAACAAATTGGGTTTTTGCAACAGCTATTTCAGTTTCACATATCTAATAACTGATGGACTGAGTAATATTTCTGGATTGACATGAGGTTTATTGTACTAACAGAAAATGTGCAATCCGCATTTAAACAAAATTTGATCGGTGCAAAAGTATGGGCACCCTTATCAATTTCTTGATGTGAACACTCCTAACTACTTTTTACTGAGTTACTAAAGCACTAAATTGGTTTTGTAACCTCATTGAGCTTTGAACTTCATAGGCAGGTGTATCCAATCATGAGAAAAGGTATTTAAGGTGGCCACTTGCAAGTAGTTCTCCTATTTGAATCTCCTATGAAGAGTGGCATCATGGGCTCCTCAAAACAACTCTCAAATGATCTGAAAACAAAGATTGTTCAACATAGTTGTTCAGGGGAAGGTACAAAAAGTTGTCTCAGAGATTTAAACTGTCAGTTTCCACTGTGAGGAACATAGTAAGGAAATGGAAGAACACAGGTACAGTTCTTGTTAAGCCCAGAAGTGGCAGGACAAGAAAAATATCAGAAAAACAGAGAAGAAGAATGGTGAGAACAGTCAAGGACAATCCACAGACCACCTCCAAAGACCTGCAGCATCATCTTGCTGCAGATGGTGTCAATGTGCATCGGTCAACAATACAGCGCACGTTGCACAAGGAGAAGCTGTATGGGAGAGTGATGCGAAAGAAGCCGTTTCTGCAAGCACGCCACAAACAGTCGCCTGAGTTATGCAAAAGCACATTTGGACAAGCCAGTTACATTTTGGAAGAAGGTCCTGTGGACTGATGAAACAAAGATTGAGTTGTTTGGTCATACAAAAAGGTGTTATGCATGGAGGCAAAAAACACGGCATTCCAAGAAAAGCACTTGCTACCCACAGTAAAATTTGGTGGAGGTTCCATCATGCTTTGGGGCTGTGTGGCCAATGCCTGCACCGGGAATCTTGTTAACCCCTTAATGACCCATGACGTACTGGGTACGTCATGGATCGTGTGCCGTTAATCCCCGTGGGCAGGCGGCGGCGATCCGCGCACATATCAGCTGTTTTCAACAGCTGACATGTGTGCCTGCTAGCCGCGGGTGGAATCGCTTCCACCTGCGGCCATTAACCCCTTACATTTCGCTGCCAAAATCTGGCAGCGATATGTATATGGGCGCCGCCATGACAGTTACTTACCCCGCCCCCACCGGAAGTCACGTGACATGATCACGTGACTTTCGGTGGCTGCCATCGTAGCACAGGGTCTTGTGATGACGCCTGCAGCTACGAAGTTTCACTTTCATTTTCACCCGGCTCGGAGCAGGGTGAAACAGGAAGTGACTGTATCTGATGTTTACAGCTGTATAGCTGCGATCAGCAGATAGATAAGAGCGATCAGATTGCTGATCGCTATAGCCCCCTAGGGGGACTAGTAAAATAAAAAAAAAAAAAGTTTTAAAAAATAAAAAAAATAAAAAAACCTAAAAGTTCAAATCACCCCCCTTTCACCCCATTGAAATTAAAATTTAAAAAAATAAAAAATATACACATATTTGGTATCGCCGCGCTCAGAAATGCCCGATCTATCAAAATATAAAATCAATTAATCTGATCAGGAAATGGCGTAGCGTCAAAAAAATTCCAAACGCCAAAATTAAGTTTTTTGGTTGCCGCAAATTTTGCGCAAAATGCAATAACAGGCGATCAAAACGTAGCATCTGCGCAAAAATGGTCCCGTTAAAAACGTCAGGTCGAGACGCAAAAAATAAGCTGTCTCTGAGTCTCAGATCCCGAAAAATGAGAACGCTACGGGTTTTGGAAAATGGCGCAAAATGTGCGCCACTTTTTTTGGACAAGCTTGTGAATTTTTTTAACCCCTTAGATACAAGTAAACCTATACATGTTTGGTGTCTACCAACTCGCACTGACCTCAGGCATCACATAGATACATCAGTTTTACCATATAGTGAACACAGTGAATAAAATATCCCAAAAACTATTGTACGATCACACTTTTTTTGCAATTTTTCCGCACTTGGAATTTTTTTGCCGTTTTCCAGTACACTATGTGGTAAAACTTATAGTTTCATTTAAAAGTACAACTTGTCCCGCAAAAAACAAGCCCTTATATGGCAAGATTGATGGAAAAATAAAAAAGTTACGGCTCTCGGAAGAAGGGGAGCAAAAAACAAAAACGCAAAAACGGAAAGTGCCCGGAGGCTGAAGGGGTTAAAGTTGAGGGTCGCATGGATTCAACTCAGTATCAGCAGATTCTTGACAATAATGTGCAAGAATCAGTGACGAAGTTGAAGTTACGCAGGGGATGGATATTTCAGCAAGACAATGATCCAAAACACCGCTCCAAATCTACTCAGGCATTCATGCAGATGAACAATTACAATATTCTGGAATGGCCATCCCAGTCCCCAGACCTGAATATCATTGAAAATCTGTGGGATGATGTGAAGCGGCTGTCCATGCTCGGCGACCATCAAACTTAACTGAACTGGAATTGTTTTGTAAACAGGAATGGTCAAATATACCTTCATCCAGGATCCAGGAACTCATTAAAAGCTACAGGAAGCGACTAGAGGCTGTGATTTTTGCAAAAGGAGGATCTACAAAATATTAATGTCACTTTTATGTTGAGGTGCCCATACTTTTGCACCGGTCAAATTTTGTTTAAATGCGGATTGCACATTTTCTGTTAGTACAATAAACCTCATTTCAATCCAGAAACATTACTCAGTCCATCAGTTATTAGATATATGAAACTGAAATAGCTGTTGCAAAAACCCAAATTGTTATAAAGAAAAAAAGTTAACATTAATAGGGGTGCCCAAACTTTTTCATATGACTGTATATATACTGGCTGGGTCCTTCCTCCTATGCCAGCTATAGTTTAGTAGTGTGGTGTCTTAGACTTTCTGGTGCTTGTTGCTGTGTGCGGTTGTGGAGTTTACCCCAGTTCTCTTTTGTTGCTTCCTTCCTGCTCATGTTTTTCTTCTGAATCTCTTAATGTCCTATCCTAGATTTGTGCAATGTGCCAGAGTTTTTAGTTTTCCCTTGTCTGTCTTTATCTGTGTTTTACATCACACTCCTGCCCAGTCCTTCCCTTGTGGCAGAGAGAGAATCAGACTAGGTATGGTCAGGAGCAAGGCCAGGAATGGGACTCAGGCATCTCCACCATTAGGAGTATCCCCGAGATTAGGGATAGCATAGGGCCCCTTAGTGTGAGGGACAGCGTAGGAGTCGTTATCCAACAAGTCACATTGTGACTGTGAAATTATGATTGGGGTAATTTTCTTTTTTTTCTGTGCCCCTGGGTTCCAAAGTTATACCCCCTGTTTCCCGCCCTTGGAATATTGATGCAAATGTTTCTTTCTGCCAACTGGGCGTATGTCAAAAACGTCTCTGTGAGCATGTTTTTTTTCTACTCCAATCAAAACAAAACACTGCCAGCAGAGAAGTTTTATGGTATACACCCATTTGGCTAAAGGGAAAATGTGCACTATTATTACCATGGGGCATAACTTTGATGCAGAGGAGCACAGAAGAGAAAGCAAAACTGTTCCAGAATAAGTGGAACAGCACAAATTGGAGGAGATAATTAAAAAGTACAGTGAAAATTCCTCTTTATGAGTCATTACAGCCATCCAGTTCCCAAAATAAGGGGATTATTCCTCAATATAGGACATTGGGCACTGCCATGTAAATCTGGATCACTCCTGTGGTCAACTATCCCCCCCATAACCCTTAGTATATAAACCAGACACAACCTGCGGGTATCCAGACATTTTTTAGAACAGGTAGATGTCGTTTCCAGACTTATTTGCAGGCATCAGTGCACCTACGTGTTTACTTAAAAGGATTGTACAAGATTAGAAAAAAAGGCTGTTATATTTTGGAAACAGTGCCACTTTTGTCTATTGGCTGAGTCTGGTATTACAGCTGAGTCCTATTCATTCTATGGCCAAGTATGATGCTGGTGCTGAAAGACGACGGCCATGTTTTTTCCAATATTGTTCAATAAGTGCTACCTGGAGGTGATAGGGGTACCATCATCGATGCCATGAGATCCAATAGTCAAATTGTGTGCTTTATTGTTCATAGGTAAAAAGAGGAAAACTGAAAGTCCATGAAGAGACCTTCCTGAGAGACCATATGCTTTACGTACTGAATAGGAACACAAAGCTTGAGAAACAGGTAAAAGCATCCGCATCCCACCGTATGGGATTTTTGGTTTTCTCGTCTTGACTTGGTGGGATTTTGTCACCCAGGATCAGTACTGACTTCACAAATACTCATCTGACGTTCCAAAAGTTCTTAGAAGACTACGTTCACATATTTTCGGCCTATGTGCTACTGGAAATACTCGCCTTTCTGAGATCATTTGATAGTTTTCGACTATAAACCACAGTGTACAGACCGGCCGCAGGGGCGTCTCCTGATCCAAACTCAACAACCTCATACACTTATATGATGCTTGTCACGCTGTACAAAGGGCTGGTAAGACGTAGTCCAGTGTATTCCCCACTAGGTGGCAGCAGAGTAATGAAGGAGAGTCAAAGTAATACTGTAACAGAAAGGGGGCTGAAGTACAGCAGAGTAACTTCAGCAGGCAGTTCACAGGCGAACCACCAGGGGGCAATAGAGTAGTCAAGCAGTCAGGGTCTAGCTGGGAAGTTAAGTCACTGCAGAGGGAGTATCAAGGTCAGGTCAGAAAACAGAACCGAGGTCGGATGCTGGGAGATCAGGTATGCAGAGGGAAACACAAAGGGCACAGGGAACAGAAGACAAGACCGATGGGTGAGGAGACGCAAACACGGGAAGGAGGATGAACCAGGATGGGTAAACAACTGACAGAAGAGGGAAGTCAGGGACTGGGACAGAAAGACGAACGGGGGAGGGTACAGGTCAGGGCACAGTAACAAGGAGTCAGATCAAACAGGAAATCTCACAAGAGCCAGTCACAGGCTACAGAGCAAAAATATAACCAGCACAGGAATGCAGGTGCAATGCCCAGATACAGTGTCTCCTGAAAACAGAACGAGGCTGATGGGAGTTAACCCCAGACATGACCAGGCCGGGTCTGGGAAACTCTCTAGCGGGGAATACCGGTCCTGGATCATGACAATGCTGCTGAGTTTGGATCAAGAGACCCGCGTATGGTAGATACATCGCACAACTTACTCAGATCGAATAACACGGATGTTTGACATCAACCTAAGAGTATGTGCAGACAGTGTCTTTTTCAGGCGGCTTCCTGCTGGAACCCGATGAAGAGAGCTAAAAAAAAAACATAATACACAGCAATATCAAAACGACTTGCTGTGCATGTTCCAACCTATGCCACTTTTAACTGCTTAATGCTTTGAGAGCTAAGAAACAGCTGAAAGAAGTGACCTGCTTAGGAAGCCACCACTCTATTGCCAAAATGGGTGCTGTGTACTCATGCATGCGCTCATTGTCTCTCCATAGTTTGTATAATTACCCATTTTGTTGGTTCTAGATGTTTGATTTAAAGCAAAGTTTGGAGCAAAAAGAAAGCAGGATCCTGCAACTCTCAAATACGGTTAAATGGTGTGAAAAGGAATGTCGCCAGTTTGTGCAGCTCGGAAGTAACGGGAATCACCTCTCCAGTGCCCAGGTAAAGGGTGACATTCTCACCTAGTTGAATTAGGACTACGTCCAACTGCAGATACATTTAATGTCGTCTATCCATCTGCAGAATATCTATTTCACACTTAGTTTTGCATAGAACTTATTAAACATTTCCTTCAATTCCACCCTCAGTCTTTGGCCAGTTATATGGAGAAGGCCGCATGGCTGGAGGAACAGGTCATGCAGCTGGTCCAGTTGATTAGTGAAGAACAGAGCCGCCATGATCTCCGACCACTTGTGGACGCTATTGAGAGTATGAAGCAAAAGTTGTCTTCTATGGAAAAATACAAAGACCGATTAGGTATGTACCACATATCTTCTCTATTAAGAGGTCCATGTCCAGATACTTTACAGAGGAACCTGTGAAAGGGGCATCATGGTGAGATATGCCAGCACTGGTAATTGTAGACCTGTGTATCAATAGTTTAGTTTAAAACACCCAGAGTACAGGTCTTCTATGGTGATCTAAGGTTGGTTCACTTGAGCCATGAGGTATCCAAGTCTTCAATGGTGATCTAAGCGCGTATCTTTTGAACCACTAATGATCCAGATCTTCTATATGGTCTGTTTAATTAAACCACAGGCAGTCAGGTCTTCTATGTTGATCTAAGATCAGTTCAGTTAAACCATATCCGGTTCTTTTATGGTAATACAAGTTCAGTATACGTGAATCACAGATGCTCTGGGCCTTCTCTGGTGATCTAAGGTTGGTTCACTTGAACTTCAAGTGCTTCGAGTCTTCTCTGCTGATCTAAGGGTGATGCACTTGAATCTCAGAGGTGCTCGGGGTCTTCTCTGGTGATCCAAAGTTGGTTCACTTGAACTTCAGGTGCTTCAGGTCTTCTCTGGTGATCTAGGGGTGATTCACTTGAATCTCAGGTGCTCGGGGTCTTCTCTGGTGATCCAAGGTTGGTTCACTTGAACTTCAGGTGCTTCGGGTCTTCTCTGGTGATCTAGGGGTGATTCACTTGAATTTCAGGTGCTCAGGGTCTTCTCTGGTGATCTAGGGGTGATTCACTTGAATCTCAGGTGCTCGGGGTCTTCTCTGGTGATCCAAGGTTGGTTCACTTGAACTTCAGGTGCTCAGGGTCTTCTCTAGTGATCTAGGGGTGATTCACTTGAACCTCAGGGTCCTCTCTAGTGGTCCAAGGTTGATCTCAGGTGCTCCGGATTTTCTATATTGATCTAAGGTCACTTCACTGGAACCACAGATCATCCAAGTGTTCTATATTGATCTAGGGTTGAATCTCAGGTGGTCTGGATCTTCTCTGGTAATCCAAAGTCGGTTAACTTTAACCTTAGTCCAAGTCTTCCATGTTCATTTAAGGTCAGTTTACTTGAACCTCAGATAGTCTGGATCTTCCATGTTGCTCTAAGGTTGGTTAATTTAAACCATGGGAGGTGTGGGTCTTCTATAGTGATATAAATTCAGATTACTTGAACCTCAGAGGCTCTGGGTCTTCTCTGGTGATCTAATGTCGGTTCACTTGAACCTCAGGTGGATTTTCTCTGTATACTATAATATAGTTATGACTGCAGTACTACACTCTAAATGTTTACATGGACATAATATGGCCCTTTCTGATGTCCATATTATGCCCACAACCTCCCAAAGAACCATGAGGAACCATAACATATAATCCGTCCTTTGGCTGGAAGTCTTACCTAATTGTAATTTTCTATTGGATGTCAGTTTTCTAGTTTCTTACAGATGGTCTTGATGATTAACGACTTCTCACAACTTTACCTTTTCTTCAGATTTCCTTGAAGGACAATCCAGCAAACATGATGTCCAAATAAATATCCACAAGGCTCAACTGAGCAGCAATGAGGAACGTTTTAAGGTTCTGGAGGGTACCTGTTATAACGGGAAACTCATCTGGAAAATCACAGACTATGAGCGAAAGAAGATGGAAGCTGTGGAAGGTCGGGTGGTCTCCATCTACAGTCAGCATTTCTACACCAGCCGCTGTGGTTACCGCCTCTGTGCTCGCGCCTACCTGAATGGTGACGGCTCAGGGAAGGGGTCCTTTTTATCTTTATATTTCGTGGTCATGAAAGGAGAATTTGACTCACTGCTGTCCTGGCCATTTAAGCAGAAGGTGACCCTAATGCTGATTGACCAAAGTGGAAAAAAGAACCATTTCATAGATGTCTTCAAGGCTGATCCTCACAGCAGCAGCTTTAAGAGACCTGAAGGGGAGACCAATATAGCCTCTGGGTGTCCTCGCTTTGTCTCGCACTTCCAGATTGAGAATCCGAAGAATGCCTGCTACATTAAAGAGGACACAATATTTATTAAAGTAGCAGTTGATCTTACAGACCTCGAGGAGCTTTAAAGTAAACAGAACGTTTTTTTATAATGAATATTTTTATAGAGGTTTTTTTTCCTTTTTATGAAAATATGTAAATTATGTTTATCGTGTGAAAGATTTGTAAATTGTATTTTTAAATAAATTATTTTAATAAATTTCGATGATACAGTGAGGTCCTACTGGAAGTCCGTACAACCGTGGCAGTTATGTCAGGAGACTTGTTTGCGAAGGACGTATATTGTAGAGCTTTGCTTTTGGTGTCATTGTAAAGTCCAGAATCTTCAGGTTCTACTGATGCCGGGATCAATCTCCAGCATTTGTATAAGGCCCCTTTCACACGTCAGTGATTCTGGGACGTTTGTGCTTTTTTTTAAACGTACCAGAATCACTGACATACGCAGACACATTATAATGAATGGGTCTGCTCACACATCAGTGATTTGTCACTGCACGTGTCTCCGTGCGGCGTACCCGAGTGTGCGTGATTGCTGCACGGAGACATGTCCATTTTTTTCTGGCATCACTGATGTCCCATGGACCACACAGTGGTGTGGTCCGTGAAACACGTGCCAGAAAAAAACGTACTTTTAAAATAAAAAACATTTTAACTCACCCGGCGTCCAGAGATGTCCTCTGCAGCCCGTGCAGCCTGCTGCTTCTGAGCCGGCTCATTATTGTCGCGCATATTCATTATGCGCGACACAGCCGACCCGGAAGCAGCTGCTGCAGGGGTCACCGCCGGACGGATGCTGCGTCGCGGGAGGATTCAGCACCACAGAGAGCGGGAGCGGGCGCAGGTGAGTGAATCTCTAAGTGCAATCACGGGCCACGGAGAACAGAGCCCGGATTGCTCTTAGACAACCCACGTGTGCCGTGATTTTCGGCACACGCAGGGACATGTGCGTGTTTTACACGCCAGTGAAAAACGTCTGTTTTTCACTGACGTGTGAAACGGGCCTAAAGTTGTGAAAAAGGATGAAATGTTTTACTGCTTCCATTAGCGACTACCAATGGGAAGGGGAAGAAAGAGAGCAGGAGGAACGATCATTGACTGATAAGACCCCATTACAGGCAACGACATCGCTAACAAGATATCGCTGGGGTCACGGAATTCGTGACGCACATCAGGCGTAGTTAGCGACGTTGTTGCGTGTCACACTTACGAGCGAACACTAACTATCCCAAATACTCAGCAAATCGTTGATTGTTGACACGTCGTTCATTTTCCAAATATCATTGCTCCTTTGGGAAGCAGGTTGTTGGTCGTTCCTGAGGCAGCACACATCGCTACGTGTGACACCCCGGGAACGACGAACAACAGCGTTTCTGCGTCCTCCGGCAACGAGGCGGGAGTGACGTTCATGCGGCTGCTCTCCGCCCCTCAGCTTCTATTGGAGGCCTGCTGTGTGACGTCGCTGTGACGCCGCACGAACCGTCCCCTTAAAGAGGTTGTTCGCTGGCCACAGAGACGTCGTTAGGAAGATAAGTTCGTGTGACGCGTACCTGCGATATTGTTCGCCACGGACAGCGATTTGCCCGTGACGCACGAACGACGGGGGCGGGTGCTATCGCTAGCAATGTCGCTGCGTGTAAAGCGGCCTTTACTCTCACCTCTACCCCCGAAAGAGTATTCAGATGCCTAGGAATACAGGAACTTTTCTTCATGTTGTCACCTCTATACCAATGATGACAGTATTAGTTATCTCTCCCAACATAGAGCCTTCTAATACCTAAGAAGGGATAGAGGAACTTGTCTTCTTGTTATCACCCTTATACCAATCATAACCTAGTACTGTCATCTCTACCACTATACAGGCTTCTAATGCCTTAGGAGGGATTGAGGAACTCTTCTTCATGTTTTCACGCCTATACAAATGATAACTAATAAGGTCCTCTCTCCCACCATAGAGCCTTCTAATACCTAAGAAGGGATAGAGGAACTTTTCTTCATGTTATAACCCCTCAACAAAACATTGCCTGTAAAGGCTGCTTTACACGCAGCGACACGCTAGCGATGTAGCTGGTGAAAGCACCCGCCCCCGTCGGTTGTGCGTCACGGGCAAATCGCTGCCCGTGGCACACATCGCTAACACCCGTCACACATACTTACCTGCCTAGCGACGTCGCTGTGGCTGGCGAACCGCCTCCTTTCTAAGGGGGAGGTTCGTTCAGAGTGACAGCGGTGTCACTAAGCGGCCGCCCAATAGAAGCGGAGGGGCGGAGATGAGCGGGACGAACATCCCGCCCACCTCCTTCCTTCCTCATTGCGGGCGGCCGCAGGTACGGTGATGTTCCTCGTTCCTGCGGTGTCACGCATAGCGATGTGTGCTGCCGCAGGAACGACGGACAACCTGCGTCCTGAAACAGCAACGATAATCGGGAAAGGAACGACGTGTCAACCATCAACGATTAGGTAAGTAATTTTGATCGTTAACGATTGTTCCCGGGTTTCACACGCAACGACGTGGCTAACGAGGCCAGATGTGCGTCATGAATTCCGTGGCCCCAACAACATCTCGTTAGCAATGTCGTTGCGTGTAAAGCCCGCTTTACTGTCACCTTCCACACCCTGTACAACTTTCTGATGAACTTGAGTAGGAACGCAGAAACATGTCTTCTCCTTATGACCCATCAACCAATCACTACCCATTGCCGTCACCTCTCTCCTTGTACAGCTTTCTGACCTAATGGTTTTGGAGATACAGGAACCTTTCTTCATGTTACCATCTCTCTACCAATCACAGCCATTTAGTTTTCTCTCCCTGTCCACTTTTCTGACCTAGTGGTCTTGGTGCGATGGAGATATAGGAACTTCTTACTGTTACCTCTCTTCATGACCAGCTTTCTAACCTAGTAGTTGAGATATAGGAATGACAGCCTTTTACAGTTTTCTTTCTCTCTCCCTATGCAGCCTTCTGGCCTGGTGGCGGAAAATACAGGAACTTTTCCTCATGTTATCATCCCCATTACCAGTCAGCACAGTTGCTCTCGAGTCTGCCGCTGTACTGATGAGGCATTTGGTTAACGTTTAGCATCAACATGAATTTTTATGCGGTTTTCGATTTTAATGTAAAATTGTAAAAAAGGTGCCTTCAAGTGTAAAGGATACAGCAACGAGTGTTTATTGTTTTTTCCATTTTTATCAAAAGTGTATAAATTGTCCCCAAACTATGTGCATCAAAGGTGTTAAGAAGACAATTGGACACCTGACAGAGTGGATGTTTTTGCCCTGCTCAAAAAAAATAGCCGGTAGGCCTGCACTAATTACATAGCGCCCTGCCTGGCCAAAAGTATTTCACATGTAAATATACGTAATTACTTACCGGTAATGTGTTTTTTCCGAACCCATGACGGCACCCTTATATTCCCTCCCTGCACTGGGGGTTGTTGGTTGGTTCACCTTCCCTTTTTTCCTTTTCCCACATATTCTGGTAGTGGCCTTATGTTAACCTGTTTTTTTTCGGAGGTCCTCTCATGCTCTGTAATCAACGGAGGCGGCGAGCGGACCGCCCCTTTTTTTATCCTGAAGGTTTCCTGTCCTTGATGGGCGGATCCTCTCTCGTGGTGCTGTAATAGGGTGAGGGAAAAAAAGGCCTATATGCCCCCAGCACTAGAAATTACGACAGGTCCATCCACCAGTCACTTCTGCACACGCTCTCTGATTTATTTTAATATTAGAAGTATTACAGATATTTTCAGACTGACTGCACATACCATCTTCCTTTCAAGTTTACCATATTGGCCAAATATGTCCTATAAGGGATATTCCCATCTCTGGCATCTAACTAGGATATGCCAACACTCTATAATCAGTGGGTTTCACCTCTACGTTCCCTCACTGGTCCTAAGAACTATAAGCGCTGGTGAAGAGCCATGCTGAAATACTCTGCGCTGCATAAAGCTTGATAACATATGAATAGCTTTCTGTGGTGCTCAGTAAAATGCACTGCAAATGAAAGCACAATGTTTGAAAATACATTTAATAGATTTTAGCAGAACGATATTTTGGAGAGATCATGACATTGTCCACTTCTTGGTGACATTTAGATGATTTAGGTGATCTTGCAGGTATTTGTGTTCAGGGAAATTTGCCCGTTTCATCGCTTTCATCTCCTCGTATTCTCTGTTTTTCCGTTCTGCATCGTGACGGTATTCCTGCTCCTTGGTCATGTAGGGCCGGCTTATCCAGTACTCCGTCTCAGCCTCTATCTCCAGCCTCTTAATCATGGACTGTTTCATGGTCCACGTGACCTGCCGGGGTCTCCTGTATTTCCCAATCCACTGGCGGCCAGGAATGCCCTTTCTCAGGAGGATGTTGGTCAGGAACATTTTTGCTTAGGGTCTGAAAAAAGAAAAAAAAAAAGTTATGTGCTGCTCACAAGGGGCTCCGATACACAAAGCGGTTTCTGGGGATATGCATTGCTGGCCTATTTTTAGGATACTGGGTGCCAACCAATGGGCTACCATCGATCAGCTGAGTGAAATGGGCAACTATGCTCTTTTTCAATTGAAGAGAGCTACAGTAAAGAAGATGCCTAATAAAGGGGGAAACGGGACAATCCCCTCTAAGGCGCCGCTCACATAAGCAGTATTTTGCCGGAAAGCCGGATCCGTCACAAATGCGTTTCAGTTCCATTCATTTACAATGGAAACGTGGCAAGAAGCGGTCACATGTGGTCGCATATTGCCACAATTCCATAGGAAATTAATGGATCTGAAACGCATTTCTGCCGGATCCGGCTTTCCGGCAAAATACCACTGATGTGAGCGCGGCCTAACTGCTGGACACAGGCTGTCCCTAGTGTAAGGTCACCAACACATATTCCCTACAAACTATATAATCACCTCTTGCCTGGACAATTTTTAATCCCACCCTTTTGGTTTTTTTTTTCTTCCCCTTCAAAAAGAACAAAAAAAAAAAAAAAAAAAACCACAACTTTTTTTATTTTTCCTTAAATATTACCATATGAACGATTTGTTTTTTTTTGCGTAAAAAGTTGTAGTTTTGAATGACACCATTGACTTTCCCAAATAGTGTGTTGCAAAAAAAAAATTCCAATTAAGGTGAAGTGGTGAAAAGATGCAATTCCGACATTGTTTTTTAGGTTTCCTTTTTATGGCATCCATTGTGCAGTAAAAAAGACCCAGCACCGTGTTTTTGTAGGTCACTATAAATGA
>NC_134355.1:44175099-44317599 GCF_048569485.1 Anomaloglossus baeobatrachus | reverse complement strand
GTTTTGACGCTGTTTCGGTGTGGTTTTCTTCCAGAAGATGCAAATTTTCTGCTGAACTGTCTGCACCAAATTTGCATCTCCTCTATTTAATGAATGTGACAATCCCGGGCGGCTAAAGGCTGCTGTTTCGAGGTTTGGGGGGGCCCAATAACCATGGGTCTCCCCAGCCTGAGAATACCAGCCCTCGCCCATCACTACTTGTGATAGATCATCGTCTTCTAGCCAGAGGTTGTTAGTTTAGAAGGAACAAATCTACTCCCTTAAAGGGGTTCTCTACTTCAGACAATCCCTATGTGTTAGAAAATACAAGATCGCATTTTGAAACCCTGCTGGGATCCTCAGCGATCAATTGTAATCTGTTTGAAAACCTTTCCCTGCAGCGCCCCCACAGGAGTCATGAGGCATTACACTCTTCTCATTCATCTGAATGGTTTAACCATGTAACGTAGGAAGTCCGGTCCTCCGAAGCGAGTGACTCTCTGTGAAACTGCTCTGCAGATGAGATGAGGGTCCTGAACAGAGAACACCCTGAATATTAACTCCCAAATAGGGTCTACAGAAATGGACAACCCCTTTTCTACTGGATATATATATTATTTTTTTTTGTGGTCTTTTTCAGCTCTCCCAGGAGCACAGCTATCTCTAGCAGTCATTATAAGGCTATTTGTGACACCCCAGGGATATGGGCTACTCTGTCCCGGGCCGTATATGTACGGGGATGCTGTGTCACGGTTGTGTAATGGCCGTTGCCCAGTTCCGTGAACCTGGCGGTCGCTTTTTAAAGGGGATTGTGTACAGGGGAGATTAAAGAGTTTATATTGTGACGCGGGTTGCGGTTATGGTGATGGAACCGCAGCTGCACAGTCTGTTAACACTCGGGCTGATGGTGGTGGCAGCCTGGATAGTAGGCCCTCTGCAAGTAGGGCTGGGCCTCAGGGAGTGAATGGTGGGATCCGGCGCAGAAAAAAGGGAGACCACACGATGGGGATGCAGTGCAACTGTTGTTTTACTCACTGAGTTGTTGATGTTGCTGCGCTGAGGACGGCTGGTTCAGACCCCTGGTCCCTTTTGTCCCAGTGCTGGTGTGGTGACCTGGTAGTCTCTTTCCCCGGCACCTCTCACTAGTTGGTGGGACCCCGTAGCCTGGAGCGTTTGTGGGTCCCTTACGGTCTGTCAGCAGTCTCTAGTCCGTATGGCGGGCAGTGCGAACCCTGTAGGGTCAGTGTTCTATTCCGGTCCCTGGCTCAAAAGTTACTGCTGGTGCCCCTCAGATTCTTGTTCATTGAGGTCCTTGAACGTCCCCTCACTGTGCAGGTATTTGGCAGGTGACCTGAAGCTGTCGCCTGACCTAGGGCCCTGTGCCTGTTGGTGCTCTGGTTCTAGGGATACCTGGCTGTGCCCTCCCTGGCAACCACTCTCCTACGCCACCTAGGTCACTGCTACACAACCCCGTCTGAAGACACGTCCGTCCCCTTCAACTGTCACTACCGGACTCCTATGTCGTTCTGTCTCTGTCCCCTCCCACCAGGTTGTCATCTAGTGGACTGGCTCCACCCCTGGGTGGCCATCCATGGGGTCCCGGACTAGTCAGTCATCCCTGGTTGGGAGAGGGAAACTGGGGATGTTATGTGTTTTGGTAGTATTGGCATTGAGCTTCCGGGTCCCTGGGGGTAGGCCCTGCATCTTTGTCAGGATGCAGTACCTAGTAGTGCCCTGAAGGGTTTAGGGGCGCTACATATGTTCACATAAGGTCTTTTTCAGGAGGACTCTACCTGGAAACCACCTGAAGAAGTGCTAACTCCACATTGCCGCAAAAGATGAAAGTGGCACACTGAGAGGGCTCAGCCTTTAATCCCTCCTCTCCCACCCCCCACACCCCACACCCCCAAAAAAAAACACATTTATGGGTTTTGTTTATCCAGACTGGGATATAAAAGTTGCCGATGCTCCCAATTTATACCTTTAATTCATTGAAGAGGTTCTGTAGCAGCTGTGATGTGCATTATACAGTAAAGTGCCCCCAGTTGCTGCAGAACATCATAACACAGACCTCAATGTTTTAGGACAACCTTCTGTTCCTATCTTGTATTATTCCAGGATCTCCCTGGTGGAGCTCCCCTTTAAGGAGGTCATGTGACACAATAATCCCTCCCCCTCATACATTACACAGGAGCAAAATACACGAGACACTATGTATTGTAATGATATCTGACTTACCAGACTAGGACATCTATATTCTCTACAGTAAATATCGCATTGAGCCTCCTCGTCCTGACAGCCGCACACTACGCCGACAAATCCAGTGCCCTTCACCATCCGGAAGTCAGCAGTAAACCGGAAATGCTGTCCTCGCCATATTTGATAAGGGCAAGCTGATAATAAATATTCAAATAAAGAAAACATTATACTCTCATTCCAGTGATATTACATCGTTCATCTAACGGCGACTATACATTCCGAATACATTTTTGTCATCACGCGCATACTGTTAAACCGCTGCCAAAACTAAAAATGGCGACTACGGTGAAGTGCTTCCTGTCAGTACAGCTCGACCGGAAGTGACGCAATAACAAAAAAAAATCCCGCAGCATGGCGGAGGCGGGGAGCTGGTCTGAGCGCTGATGTTTGGAAATCCTTCCTGGGTCTGATAGACAGGTCAGTCCATGATTATTGTACGGATGGTACACTTATGCCATGGAAGGGGGGACTACAAGTCCCAGCATGCCTTGTTTACCCCCTAATGAGACATTAACTTTGCCAAACTTTATTGCTAATGCGAACACAATAACAATGTGGGGTCATAAAATGCAAAATGTAAGTAAAATCCAGTATTTGCCCCCATTACAATGTAACAGCCTGGTCTGTGTTCTGGGGCACAATATATAACGCCATATTACTGATGCGTCACCTTCTGCCATGAGGGAATGTATGTGTGCGCTGTGTCGCCATACCCACATTGTCGCAGGCACGCGGATGGCGGTAATACAGCGCTCCACAACTGCCCTGCTGGGATCCCAGTAGTTTCCCAATATATGATGGCGGCTGCGGGTCTCCTGACCTGAATTTGTTAGCCACATAGGAATATATGGAGCCATCAGGTCCGTACACAGACGTCTGAACGAGGCTATAGTATAGTGTACAGGAGAGAGACCTGTCCGTCATAAGGAGAGGGGCGGGGACCAGCTGCCGGGGACCTCCCTCTGGACCGCTCATCTGAGGTGCATAGTCCTCACTGGCTTATCAACGTTTTCTGTGAATTGTTGCAGCATCTCAGGGCTCGTTCACACTTCAGTGAAAATCGGTCCGCAGTGCAGGGACTGGTTGTGGGTCTCGCAGGTAAGTAGCCCCATGTTTGCTTATGAGGCTGTTGCAATCAAACCATTGCAGACAGATTCTCATGGGTGTCTCAGTGATCCCGAAGACTAATAAGGCTGCAGTAAGGCTATGTTCACTTGTTGCTTTTTTTTTGGTGCAGCAAAACTTGGTCTTTTGGCATTAAAACTGCTTCCAAAAAGTAGTTTTTGCTGTTTTTTTTGTGACATTTCATATACATAGTTCATATTTAAATAAAGTTAGTTTCATTCACCACAAAAGCAGCAAAATGCAGCTGTGTTTTGCACCTTCTCATTGCTTTGGCTAGTTTCACACTTGCGTTGAACGGTATCCATTGCATTGTGTTGTGTGACGGATGCAACGGATCGTACAAAACAACGGAAAGCTTTTTTATTTATTTATTTTTTTCCTCTTTACAGTTTTACTGGCGGCAGACTATTGTGAACGATCAGCTGATCACCCAGTGGCCGGGCGCTCAGCTGATCGCTCTCAAAAGCCGGCGGCCGGGCGCTCAGCTGAGAGCTTTCACATGCCGGCGGCCGGGCGCTCAGCTGAGCGCTCTCACATGCCGGCGGCCGGGCGCTCAGCTGATCGCTCTCAAAAGCCGGCGGCCGGGCGCTCAGCTGAGCGCTCTCACATGCCGGCGGCCGGGCGCTCAGCTGAGCGTTCTCACATGCCGGCGGCCGGGCGCTCAGCTGAGAGCTCTCACGTGCTGGGGGCTGAACGTTCGGCCACCGAGAGACAAAATAAAGTTTGTGCTTTTTTATGTGCGGGGAGGTCACCGGGATGCGCTATCCTATTTAAGGAGAGCTGATCTTACCCCACATGTGGACCTGTGGAAGCCTAATTACAGGCGAAACGGCCGTCGTCCGCAGCGAGGGGCCGCATCCAGGTCTCCTCCACCCGCTGACTGCTATACACCTTTTAACCTTGTGTATGGAATAAAGAATTACCGGAAAAAAAGTATCAGCATTGGTGCGGTCTTATTCTTCTTCTATGTGGATCGTTGGAACTGGCTGCTCCTATTTGACCTGCACGCTGATCCGGAATCCGTTTTGACAACCGGTGCTGTGTTTTCCCTACCTACCAGTGAGCCCAAGTGTGACAGGTACGCACGTGTAGTGCAGGACTGCGCTTTCCTTTGGATCCATCCTATTATACTTATTCTTTGGAGTCCTTTGCACACTCGGCTATTACCTTTGCATATACAAGTGAACTGGACTTGAGTAACGGGCGGTGTGATGGATAATACGGTTAACATGGATAGCACCAGCATGTCTTCGGTTAAAGGGAACCTGTCAGCAGAAATGTCCCCTAAAACCTAACAGATTCCCCCTCTGCAGCTCCTGGGCTGCATTCTAGAAAGGTCCCTGTTATGATTGTGGCCACTTTCTGACCGAAAAAAAGTGTTTATAAAGTTGTACCTTTTTGGCTTCTGATTCTGTAAATCCGTCACGGGGGCGGGCTGCCTGATGGCCGTTATTCTGCCCCCTGGTCCTGTATGCCGCCCCCATCGCTGATTTCAATACTTCTGGACGCCGCCCACTGCTCCAGCCATCCCCGCGCATGCCCAGTGCCCATCTCTCGGGGATGAGCACTGTGCCCAGCGTCACCGCTGGTGACGTGCACGCAGGGTTAAGATTATGGGCGGTGCTGTGATGTTTATTCCTAAGCAACCGCCCATAATCGCAGGACCGCGCTTTCCCCCTCGGCCTGCTTCTTTCTGCGCAAGCGCGCTGCTGCTGACCTCACTTCGCCTCCTTCCCATCTTGCCCCGAGGCAGGAAATAGATGGGAAGAGCGCGGAGCAGTGACTACACCGAAAGCGCGGTCCCGCGATTATGGGCGGTTGCTTAGGAATAAACATCACAGCACCGCCCATAATCTTAACCCTGCGTGCACGTCACCAGCGGTGACACTGGGCACAGTGCTCATCCCCGAGAGATGGGCACTGGGCATGCGCGGGGATGGCTGGAGCAGTGGGCGGCGTCCAGAAGTATTGAAATCAGCGATGGGGGCGGCATACAGGACCAGGGGGCAGAATAACGGGCATCAGGCAGCCCGCCCCCGTGACGGATTTACAGAATCAGAAGCCAAAAAGGTACAACTTTATAAACACTTTTTTTCGGTCAGAAAGTGGGCACAATCATAACAGGGACCTTTATAGAATGCAGCCCAGGAGCTGCAGAGGGGGAATCTGTTAGGTTTTAGGGGACATTTCTGCTGACAGGTTCCCTTTAATACTACAGGTGTTCAGGCGGGCCGATCTGATGCGGCTTCTTTCTTTGTGGAGTGCAACCAGAAAAAGGACACAGAGGTAATGGGTGTAAAAACCCTGGAACAGAAAATCTATTCCCTCTCTGAGAGAGAGGTGCGGTTGTTTTGGACAGTGCAATCGTTACAATCATATGTGGACTGCAACAGGGTCCCAAGGGGCTTACGCATTACTAAGTCTGTATCACAATTTCTGCACGATTTGACTTTTGTAAAAGAATGGGAAACCATACAATTGGATTGTTCAATGAAATTGTTGCAATTAGTTTTAAAGAAAAACATAGAGGATTATAATGCTCTGAATATAGAACTGGAAAATGTAAAGCAGGATACCCGCTCCAGGGTGGCAGAGGATTATTGGTCCTCATTTACATCTAGATTAGATAAAAAGTTGATGGATGTTCAGACGGAAATCAAAAATAAAAAAAGAGAAAAATTCTTAAGAGACAAACATGACTATGACACAAACCAGATTCTCTGTTGGACAAAAGATAAAGTAAAGGGATATAAAAAACATCAGTATATGCATAATAAAAATAAAAAACCGCATGTACAGAATAAAGGATATTGGACTACTGATTCAGAATCCAGTGGTTCTGAAGAAGTATTGCCAGGTCCTTCCAGAGAGACCTCCTCATCAGTGCCCACTCCTGCCCCTTTAGGAAACGCATCCAACGGGTGGGCAGGAAGGGGCACAAGAGGAAGGGGACGCAAACGAAAACTTGTGTCATGGAGGAATTAAGGACTAATCAATTGCTTGTCTCGTCTAACAAAAACATAATAAATCTGTCTGAACATTCATTAACGAATGACATGGTGTCCGTTTTGTCAAAAGGATTAAGTTTTTGTGTTCCAGAGGAATTTAATTTTTGTGGAGTTTAGAATTGATCTTTATAAAGCAATAAGAAAGATACATTTATTCAAATATTTCAATCAATTGCCTCAGAATATAAATATGGTCCCCGAGGGTGAACAACCATGCAGAGTGGATGATGGCAATTTTGATGTGACAGGGGCATTTGACCCCAACACATTAAAAGAAGCCGCATTATTAACCCCTTCACGACCTTGGACGGATCTATCCGTCCAGGATCGTGTCCCGTTAAGCCCCGCCCCCTGCCGCGGGCAGGCGGCGTGGATCGGCACACATATCAGCTGTTTTCAACAGCTGACATGTGTGCCTCCTAGCCGCGGGTGGAATCGCTTCCACCCGCGGCCATTAACCCCTTAAATCTTGCTGCCAAAGTCTGGCAGCAAGATTTAAATGCGCGCGGCCATGTTTGTTACTTACCGCCGCCCCCACCGGAAGTCACGTGTGTTATCACGTGACTATCGGTGGTTGCCATCGTAGCACAGGGTCATGTGATGACGCCTGCTGCTATGATGTTTCACTTTCGTTTTCCCTCGGCCGAGAGCAGAGGGAAAACCAAAGTGACTGAATCTGCTGTTTACAGCTGTATTGCTGTGATCAGCAGATAGCGATCAGCGATCGGATTGCTGATTGCTATAGCCCCCTAGGGGAACTAGTAAAATAAAAAAAAAAAGTAAAAAAAAAAGTTTTAGAAAATAAAAAAAAACCAAAAAACCTAAAAGTTCAAATCACCCCCCTTTCCCCCCATTGAAAATTAAAGGGTTAAAAAATAAATAAATATACACATATTTGGTATCGCCGCGTTCAGAAATGCTCGATCTATCAAAATATAAAATCAATTAATCTGATTGGTAAACGGCGTAGCGGCAAAAAAATTCCAAACGCCAAAATTACGTTTTTTGGTCGCCGCAAGTTTTACGCAAAATGCAATAACAGGCGATCAAAACGTAGCATCTGCGCAAAAATGGTACCATTATAAACGTCAGCTCGAGACGCAATAAATAAGCCATCACTGAGCCATAGATCCCAAAAAATAAGAACGCTACGTGTTTCGGAAAATGGCGCAAAACGTGCGCCACTTTTATTGGACAAACTTGTGAATTTTTTTTAACCCCTTATATACAAGTAAACCTATACATGTTTGGTGTCTACAAACTCGCACCGACCTGAGGCATCACATAGACACATCAGTTTTACCATAAAGTGAACACGGTGAATAAAATATCCCAAAAACTATTGTACGATCCCACTTTTTTTGCAATTTTTCCGCACTTTGAATTTTTTTGCCGTTTTCCAGTACACTATATGGTAAAACTTATGATTTCATTTAAAAGTACAACTCGTCCCGCAAAAAACAAGCCCTCATATGGCAAGATTGACGGAATAATAAAAAAAGTTACGGCTCTCGGAAGAAAAGGAGCAAAAAACAAAAACGGAAAGTGCCCGGGGGCTGAAGGGGTTAATGAGTCTGAATGATTCCACACAGGAATCTGATGTGCACATAAATGAAATAATGTGTGAACCCATGAGATTCACAAAGGGGAACAAATCAGACTTTTGCCCACCAACAGTACATGGGAATTTGATTGATCTATTCCAAGACACAGTAGTAAAAGAAGTAGAAGCTTTGATGTACCCACAGGCAAGCATGAATCTGAATAAAGGTGAACTAGCTGCAGTCAAAGTCATGCGTACGTGGGAGGACACTGTCTTCCGCGAAACGGACAAGGGGGGCAATATTGTCCTCCTGTCCCGGGATATGTATCTGCAGGAATGTTTAAAACAACTACAAGATCGTACAACATATAGACCCCTATTATCTAATCCCACTAGTGAATACAAAAAACAACTCACACGTCTTCTAAACAGATATGTAACCCTCGGTTTGCTTTCTAAAAAAACAAGCAGAAAAATTGATCCCGCCTTTTCCAACGAGACCACATTGGTATTGTATACCGAAAGTACACAAAAGTGAAAAAAAACCCTCCTGGTCGTCCAATAGTGGCGGGAATAGGCTCACTCACTGAGCCACTCTCCCACTATTTGGATTGGCTTTTGAGACCACTGTTAGCCCATATTCCATCCTATGTCAAAGATAGTGGAGACTTTGTATCGCTCCTAAAAGAAGTAACATGGCAGGAGGGCTACAGTTTAACCACAATTGATGTGGATAATTTATACACACGGATCCCACAAGCTTTGGGTGTAGAGGCGGTAAAAGATATTGTTATACGGAGTGGCAAGAGCCCTCTATTCAGTGATTTTGTGGGTGAAGCGCTTGATTTCGTTTTGTCAAAAAACACCTTCATGTTTCTAGAAAAGTGGTATGTACAATGCGGGGGTACTGCGATGGGTACCCCCGTCTCGTGCGCCATGGCTAACATTTTTTTGGGGCATTTTGAAGGCAAATATGTGTACACGGCCAACAACCCGTATTTGAAGCATATTAAGTATTATTTAAGGTATGTCGACGACGTGTTCATAGTGTGGGATGGAACAGAGAAGGATTTTTCCGACTTTGGCTACTTTCACACATCCGGTTTGAGCCCTACGGCTCAATCCGGCTGTGAAAACTATGCAACGGATGCGGCGAAAACACCGCATCCTTTGCATAAGTTTTTACATGCGGCCCGTCCGTTTTTTTCCGGTTGCGGCATGCTACTGAGCATGCGCAGTGGAAAAAACCGCATGCGGTGACCGGATGCGTTTTTTTCCGCATCGCGCCGCATCCGGCCTCCATAGGTATGCATTGAAAAATGCGCCGCAGTGGCCGGATGCGGCGCGATGCGGTGTTTTTTGCCGGAGCAAAAAACGTTGCAGGGAACGTTCGATCCGGCCGCGGCATCGGCTAAATCTGCCGCATGCGGCAAAAACCGGACCGAACGCAAGCCCCTGCGGCACAATACGGCACTATTGTAAGTCTATGCAAAAAAAACCGCAACCGGCGTTACAAAAGCCGGTTGCGGTTTTTCTGCAGAATACCGTATTGTGCCACAGAGCTAAAATCCGGATGTGTGAAAGTAGCCTTAGTCTCCCACCTTAATACCATCAATACCATGAACATGTCGTTCACCTCTACCTTTTGGAGGTAATTCCATACATTTTTTTGGACGTTGAGGTTGGAGTAAGTGATGGGGTAATAACAACAAAAATTTATAGAAAACCGACAGCACTCAAATTCTGTCCTACATTACGAAAGCGCCCACCCCCAGCACACAAAAACCGCCTTACCTTACTCACAATTTTTGAGGGTGAAAAGAACTAACAGTACCAGTGTGGTCTTTGCCGAACAGGCGGTTGAATTGAAACATAGGTTACAGGAACGGGGTTATCCCGATACCATTATTGATGCAGCGTATAAAAAAACTGTAAATGAGGATTTTCATCTCTGTCCAGTAGACGATTTGAGGGGGTATAAGAAAGAAAAAGAATAACATCTGTGATAGATTTGCCTTTAGTTTCAAATTCGGACCCATGTTTGATACTATAAGAAAAACTCTAAATAACAATTGGCACATTCTGGAGAGACATCCGGAATTGAAAAATATGACTATTTCCAAACCGTTAAAGGGAACCAATCATCAGGATTTTCGTGTATAAGCTGCAGCCAGTGCAGCACTGGCACTATCATGCACAGTGTGTACATACCATCAGGGGGCAGCTCGGGTGTTTAGTCAGTGAAATACAACTTTATAAAGTTTGAAATTTCGTGCACTTTTTGATTGACGTGTGCACCTCTGCAGATAATGTCCGGGCGGGTTATGCAGGAGTTCCCCGCCCCTCCCCCGCCTGTTCCTCCCTCTCTCCGGGTCCGGGCTGGTTATGCACGTGTTCCCCGCCCCCCACCGCCTGTTCCTCCCTCTCTCCTGATGTCCGGGCGGGTTATGCACGTGTTCCCCCCCCCCACCAGCCTGTTCCTCCCTCTCTCCTGATGTCCGGGCGGGTTATGCACGTGTTCCCCCCCCCCACCAGCCTGTTCCTCCCTCTCTCCTGATGTCCGGGCGGGTTATGCACGTGTTCCCCCCCCCACCAGCCTGTTCCTCCCTCTCTCCTGATGTCTGGGCGGGTTATGCACGTGTTCCCCCCCCCCCACCAGCCTGTTCCTCCCTCTCTCCTGATGTCTGGGCGGGTTATGCACGTGTTCCCCCCCCCACCAGCCTGTTCCTCCCTCTCTCCTGATGTCCGGGCGGGTTATGCACGTGTTCCCCGCCCCCCCGCGCCGCCTGTTCCTCCCTCCCTCCCTCTGGCTGTATGTAAATATCTAATCTTCAGAAACATGGCGCCAAAGTGGGCCTCTGCGCATAGCGCTTATCTCCGGCGCCATGTTTCTGAAGCCCCCGCATTACACAACTTGGTGTCTGAGAGGGCGGCGCCACAGCGATGTCACACCAGCTGGTGTGTTGGCCCGGTGTCCTGGGGCGGCACGATACAGGAGCAGCAGGTAATCGCGTCCTCCGATCAGCTGTTCTGCAGTCCTGTTGTGATCGCGGTCACAACGGGATCTGAAGGAGCGAGGGCGCATGCGCCGCCCTCTAACACCAAGCTGTGTGATGTGGGCTTCAGAAACATGGCGCCGGAGATAAGCGCTATGCGCAGAGGCCCACTCCGGCGCCATGTTTCTGAAGATTAGATATTTACATACAGCCAGAGGGAGGGAGGGAGGAACAGGCGGCGCGGGGGGGCGGGGAACACGTGCATAACCCGCCCGGACAGCAGGAGAGAGGGAGGAACAGGCTGGTGGGGGGCGGGGAACTCCTGCATAACCCGCCCGGACATTATCTGC
Organism: Anomaloglossus baeobatrachus; assembly: GCF_048569485.1. Classification (NCBI taxonomy): domain Eukaryota; kingdom Metazoa; phylum Chordata; class Amphibia; order Anura; family Aromobatidae; genus Anomaloglossus; species Anomaloglossus baeobatrachus. The sequence goes on along the minus strand of NC_134355.1, from coordinate 44,306,339 downwards.
AGAGGTGCACACGTCAATCAAAAAGTGCACGAAATTTCAAACTTTATAAAGATGAATTTCACTGCCTAAACACCCGAGCTGCCCCCTGATGGTATGTACACACTGTGCATGATAGTGCCAGCACTGCACTGGCTGCAGCTTATACACCAAAATCCTGATGATTGCTTCCCTTTAATTTCCTACAGGAGATGCCATAATTTGAGGGACTTGCTGGTCAAGAATAGATTGACTAGTAAGAATACATGGTTGGATAGACGATCCCTAACTGGCAACTTTAAATGTGGCCAATGTAGGTTTTGTAATCTGCATATGACCGGAAAGTCCATAAAAATTGGCTCTCATACACATCAAATTAAACATTTTATATCATGTAAGACAAAATTTGTAGTCTACGTAATAATTTGTCCCTGTGGGAGATTTTATACAGGAAAGACTATTAGATGCCTATATATTCGGTTTAGGGAGCATTATAACTCAATAGTGACAGGCAAGGGATCCCCTAGATTGATAGAACACATACGAGAATCGCACAATAGCTGCCCTGATACCCTTAATTTTGCCGGTTTAGAAAGGGTCTCACTCCCACCACAAGGAGGGGACCATCAAAAATTATTGTTGCAGATGGAGGCAAAATTAATTATAAAATATGGAGCACAAGGGGCATTGGGAATGAATGACCGCAATGATTTATCAGTTTTTTGCCGCAGGAATATTATCATGGTTAAATGAGTACATATGTTTGAAGATTAATGGGACTATTAGTAACGTATAAAAGATATCCCAAAAAATTAACATATATAAAAGATCAATACATAGATGGGTTTGAGTAATCCTTATCATGTATATTAATTATGTATGAATTTATTCTGTGAGTATCATTGCAATTTATATTTCTTGTAGATTGTCCTATTCTGATTTGCTCACAATTTTGTTTTTAATTAATGGTACGTTATGTGTTGATACAAAGTACCTTTTATTGTATTATACACTTCACTTGCATTTTTTATGTGCGGGGAGGTCACCGGGATGCGCTATCCTATTTAAGGAGAGCTGATCTTACCCCACATGTGGACCCGTGGAAGCCTAATTACAGGCGAAACGGCCGTCGTCCGCAGCGAGGGGCCGCATCCAGGTCTCCTCCACCCGCTGACTGCTATACACCTTTTAACCTTGTATATGGAATAAAGAATTACCGGAAAAAAAGTATCAGCATTGGTGCGGTCTTATTCTTCTTCTATGTGGATCGTTAAAAAAAAAAAAAAAAAAAAAAGAGCATGCACAGTGAAATTCCACGGATTGCGCTGCTCAAAAAAATGTTACATGCTGCGTTCCTTCCGCCCGACGCAGCGTCAAAATAACGACGCTGCGTCGTCCAGCGGCTGCAACGCTGACGCTTGCGTTACAGTGCATCTTTCATACAAGTCTATGGAGAATAGCGCAGTGCGTTAAAGGACTGCGCTATTCTCCATAGTGACGCACTGCGCTGAACGCAAGTGTGAAAGTAGCCTTTCAATGGTAAAAAAAAAGCTTAAAGTGAACCTGTCAGTTCCAGTATGCACTCAGTACCACGAGCAGTTCTGGGTGTATATTGCTAATCCCTGCCTAACCGTCCCTGTATATACTCGCATAGATAAAGGGATCTTTAGTAAAAGTATTTCTAAAGATCTTTTATTGTATGCTAATGAGCGAGGGGACTAGTCCCCTGGGCATTAGTTCCCCGGCCAGTCGCCTCCATTAGCATGTTAGTACACCCCTGTGGGCATGCTATCATGCTAATGAATGCGTCACAGGATGATCTCACTCCCCTCTCTGCCATCATCGCGTCTGACGCTGGATTTCGGCTCAGTGCGCATGACCCCGGAGTTTGGGTCATGAGCACTATGAAGCCGGGTGTATGCGTCTTGACTTCAAACTGAAGTAGTGTGCAAAACCGAAACTCCGGGGTCATGCGCACTGAGCCAAAATCCAGCGTCAGACGCGATGGCGGCGGAGAGGTGAGTGAGATCATCCTGTTACGCTGTACATTTATTAGCATGATATCACGCCCACAGGGGTGTACTAACATGCTAATGAGGGGTGACGAACACCCAGGGGACTAGTCCTTGCGCTCATTAGAATACAATAAAAGCTCTTTAGAAATATTTTTCCTATAGATCTCTTTATCTATGCTAGTGTATACAGGGACGGTTAGGCAGAGATTAGCAATATACACCAAGAACTGCTTGTGGTCCGGGGGCATATTACACCTGACAGGTTCCCTTTAAAGCGTTGCCATGCTGCTTCTTTCAAAAACAGCAGTTTTCCATTTGTCAGGAAATAAAAAAGCACTCCTGTGATTCCTGGTATCTCATAGGTTTACTGTTAAGGTTATGTGCACATGCTGCGTTTTTTTCATCTGCTTTGATGTGTTTTTTTTTTCTTGCTGATTTTAATCAATCTGCAAGGGAAAACGCATCCCAGCAAAGTCTATGAGAAACTTCAAATGCTGTGCACACCTTGCAGATTTTTTTCCTTGCAGATTTTGGTGCAAAAAAGGTCTGCATCAAATAATTGACATGTCAATTTTTTTCTGCATTTTGTTCCAGCATTTTCCTTATCCCTGTAATTAAAAAAAAAAAATGCATAAAAAAGGTGCGTTTTTTCCGCAGCGGCTTTCCTGCCAAGAGATGCAGTTTTGGGTATGGAAAATCTGCAAACAAATCTGCAACTTGGGAACAAGCAGCTTTTAATTTGCATAAAGCTCAGCAAAAAACGCAATGTGTGAACATAGCCTAGCCACCAGACTCTGATTCCTGCCACCTACAGTTAGGTCCAGAAATATTTGGACAGTGACACAAGTTTTGTTATTTTAGCTGTTTACAAAAACATGTTCAGAAATACAATTATATATATAATATGGGCTGAAAGTGCACACTCCCAGCTGCAATATGAGAGTTTTCACATCCAAATCGGAGAAAGGGTTTAGGAATCATAGCTCTGTAATGCATAGCCTCCTCTTTTTCAAGGGACCAAAAGTAATTGGACAAGGGACTCTAAGGCCTGCAATTAACTCTGAAGGCGTCTCCCTCGTTAACCTGTAATCAATGAAGTAGTTAAAAGGTCTGGGGTTGATTACAGGTGTGTGGTTTTGCATTTGGAAGCTGTTGCTGTGACCAGACAACATGCGGTCTAAGGAACTCTCAATTGAGGTGAAGCAGAACATCCTGAGGCTGAAAAAAAAGAAAAAATCCATCAGAGGGATAGCAGACATGCTTGGAGTAGCAAAATCAACAGTCGGGTACATTCTGAGAAAAAAGGAATTGACTGGTGAGCTTGGGAACTCAAAAAGGCCTGGGCGTCCACGGATGACAACAGTGGTGGATGATCGCCGCATACTTTCTTTGGTGAAGAAGAACCCGTTCACAACATCAACTGAAGTCCAGAACACTCTCAGTGAAGTAGGTGTATCTGTCTCTAAGTCAACAGTAAAGAGAAGACTCCATGAAAGTAAATACAAAGGGTTCACATCTAGATGCAAATCATTCATCAATTCCAAAAATAGACAGGCCAGAGTTAAATTTGCTGAAAAACAGCTCATGAAGCCAGCTCAGTTCTGGAAAAGTATTCTATGGACAGATGAGACAAAGATCAACCTGTACCAGAATGATGGGAAGAAAAAAGTTTGGAGAAGAAAGGGAACGGCACATGATCCAAGGCACACCACATCCTCTGTAAAACATGGTGGAGGCAACGTGATGGCATGGGCATGCATGGCTTTCAATGGCACTGGGTCACTTGTGTTTATTGATGACATAACAGCAGACAAGAGTAGCCGGATGAATTCTGAAGTGTACCGGGATATACTTTCAGCCCAGATTCAGCCAAATGCCGCAAAGTTGATCGGACGGCGCTTCATAGAACAGATGGACAATGACCCCAAGCATACAGCCAAAGCTACCCAGGAGTTCATGAGTGCAAAAAAGTGGAACATTCTGCAATGGCCAAGTCAATCACCAGATCTTAACCCAATTGAGCATGCATTTCACTTGCTCAAATCCAGACTTAAGACGGAAAGACCCACAAACAAGCAAGACCTGAAGGCTGCGGCTGTAAAGGCCTGGCAAAGCATTAAGAAGGAGGAAACCCAGTGTTTGGTGATGTCCATGGGTTCCAGACTTAAGGCAGTGATTGCCTCCAAAGGATTCGCAACAAAATATTGAAAATAAAAATATTTTGTTTGGGTTTGGTTTATTTGTCCAATTACTTTTGACCTCCTAAAATGTGGAGTGTTTGTAAAGAAATGTGTACAATTCCTACAATTTCTATCAGATATTTTTGTTCAAACCTTCAAATTAAACGTTACAATCTGCACTTGAATTCTGTTGTAGAGGTTTCATTTCAAATCCAATGTGGTGGCATGCAGAGCCCAACTCGCGAAAATTGTGTCACTGTCCAAATATTTCTGGACCTAACTGTATGTCTTGGGTAGCATGAATTAGCGGTATTTTTCCGGGAAGCCCGATCCGAAACAAATGCGTTTCAGTTCCATTCATTTACAATGGAAGCGCGGCAAGATGCAGTTACATGCGGTTGCGTGCGTCATACACAACAGCATGTGACCGCATCTTGCCGCGCTTCCATTGTAAGGCTGCTTTCACACTGTTTTTTTTTAGCATGCGTCATTAACTTTTTTTTTGCTGTAAAAGCGGATCCTGTTTTTACAAAGAAAAATGCATGCAAACGCATGTGTTTATTTTGCAGAATCCTGTCACTTGAAGTTTATGGGTGGGCATTGGAGTCATGTGATCGGGAGTGAAGGGAACTGAATGTGATAGACTGGGAGCCGGCATCTGACAGCTGCGGATGCTGGTAACCAAGGTAAACATCGGGTAACTAAGCAAGGTGCTTTGCTTGGATACCCGATATTTACCTTGGTTACGAGCGTCCGCAGCTGCTAGAAGCCGGGCTGCCTGCTCCCTGCACACGTAACCAAGGTAAACATCAGGTAACTAAGCAAAGCGCTTTGCTTGGTTACCTGATATTTACCTTGGTTACGAGCGGTCCGCTCTCAGGCGGGGGAGAGAGAGAGGAGAGAGGGAGGGGGAGATAGAGACTGATCACACCAGGCCACCAGGCTGGTTTCTGGGCATGCTCAGTAGAGCAAGCAGGATCCTGTCTATCAGCATGCCAGCGTTCACATGCGTTTGCGTGCAGTATAGTCAGGATCCAGTGAAAAACAGTATTTGGACGCAGCTCAAAAACGCTACAAGTAGCGTTTTTGAAAAAAGTTAAAAAAACTGCAAGTCGCTGGATCCTCACTATAACGCACGCAAACGCAGGTGAACGCATGTTGACGCGAGTCCATTGCAAATGCATTGAAATGAAAACGCATTTGCACTGGATCAGTTTTTGCGTTAAAAAAACGTAGTGTGAAAGCCGCCTAAATGAATGGAACTGAAATGCATTTGTTTCGGATCCGGCTTTCTGGAAAAATACCGCTGATGTGAGCGGCGCCTTAGAGGACGGGTTCCCTTTTGAAAAAAGAAAACAAATTCTATATATATATATTATTTTGCTTACCCCTATAAATCACATGATTGAAAATAAACTGTGAACATACAGTATATGTTCCCATTAAAGGGAACCTGTCAGGTGTAATATGCACCCAGAACCACGAGCAGTTCTGGGTGCACATTGCTAATCCCTGCCTAACCGTCCCTGTATACACTAGTATAGATAAAGAGATCTATAGGAAACGTATTTCTAAAGATCTTTTATCGTATGCTAATGAGGCCCGCGACTAGTCATAAGGGTGTTAGTCCCCTTGGCTAGTCGGCCCCCTTAGCATCTAAGCACTCCCCTGTGGGGGTTGATAACATGCTCATGCATGTGCAGCATCAGAGGCATGGTCGCTCTCACCTCTGCTGCCACCACTAGTTTTCGGATCAGTGCACACAATCAGAACGTCCCCGGACATGCGGTCAGGTGCACTACACCAGTTTGAAGCCTGGATGTCTACACCCGGCTAAATAGTGCGCACGACTGGAAGTTCGGGGACGTTCTGATCGTGTGCACTGAGCGGAAAATCAGAGGGGAGAGCAACCATGCCTTTGACGCTTTGCACACATTAGCATGTTATCATGCCCACAGGGGAGTGCTTACATGCTAAGGGGGCTGACTAGCCAAGGGAACTAAATGCCCTTGGGACTAGTCCCTGCGCTCATTAACATATCATAAAGGATATTTAGAAATACTTTTTCTAAAGATCTCTTTATCTATGCTAGTGTATACAGGGACAGCTAGGCAGGGATTAGCAATATGCACCCAGAACTGCTCGTGATTCTGGGTGCATATTGGACCTGACAGATTCCCTTTAAAGTGCAGGTGTAAAAACTACAACTTGGGTCACCCAAAAAATATGACTCCATATTTGTACGAAAAATTAGAAAGCTATTCATTTCAGAATGGTGAGATAAAAAATTCCAAAAATGATGGAATGGCAAAAAAAAATGGGCCAATCCTTTCTGAATTATTCCCATCTCTGCAATCATTTTTCTCCTGCCGAAATAATAAGCAGCCATAGACTTTCTATTTCTCACGAGCGCCAGTTTAGAGATGATCCCTCCTGTCTGATTACGGCTCAGCTCACCTGTCCAGTAATCATCCGTTAGAAGGGATCCAGCAGCGATCTGTTCTGCAAACACAACGGTCTTGTCCGTTTTGAAAAAAATTATTTTGCAAAATGCATTTTTTTTTACCATTGGAGTCTATGGAAAACGGATCCGTTACCTGATTGCTACTTCGCCCTCCGTTTTTCTTTCAGTTTAATGGATCCATTTTTTTTTTCTTACTGCATCATTTACAGATGGTAGATAAATGTTATTATTTAGTAAAATATTCTGCATTGCACTACTGTCCCCAATTTATTATATATTTTAGGAGTTGGAGTCGGTGCATTTTATTCCGACTCCGACTCCACCAAAATGAGCTCCGACTCCACGACTCCGACTTCGACTCCACAGCCCTGGTGGGCACTACCATGCTCGGGTGCTCAGTACTCGTAACTAGTGATGAGCGGGCACTACCATGCTCGGGTGCTCTGTACTCGTAACTAGTGATGAGCGGGCACTACCATGCTCGGGTGCTCAGTACTTGTAACTAGTGATGAGCGGGCACTACCATGCTCGGGTGCTCAGTACTTGTAACTAGTGATGAGTGGACACTACCATGCTCGGGTGCTCAGTACTTGTAACTAGTGATGAGCGGGCACTACCATGCTCGGGTACTCAGTACTTGTAACTAGTGATGAGCGGGCACTACAATGCTCGGGGGCTCAGTACTGGTAACTAGTGATGAGCGGGCACTACAATGCTCGGGGGCTCAGTACTCTTAACTAGTGATGAGCGAGCACTACCATGCTCGGGTGCTCAGTACTGGTAACTAGTGATGAGCGGGCACTACCATGCTCAGGTGCTCTGTACTGGTAACTAGTGATGAGCGGGCACTACCATGCTCGGGTGCTCAGTACTGGTAACTAGTGATGAGCGAGCACTACCATGCTCGGGTGCTCAGTACTGGTAACTAGTGATGAGCGGGCACTACCATGCTCGGGTGCTCGGTACTTGTAACTAGTGATGAGCGGGCACTACCATGCTCGGGTGCTCAGTACTGGTAACTAGTGATGAGTGAGCACTACCATGCTCGGGTGCTCGGTACTCGTAACTAGTGATGAGCGGGCACTACCATGCTCGGGGGCTCAGTACTGGTAACTAGTGATGAGCGGGCACTACCATGCTCGGGTGCTCGGTACTCGTAACTAGTGATGAGCGGGCATTACCATGCTCGGGTGCTCATTACTCGTAACTAGTGATGAGTGGGCACTACCATGCTCTGTGCTCAGTACTCATAACTAGTGATGAGCGAGCACTACCATGCTCGGGTGCTCGGTACTCGTAACTAGTGATGAGCGGACACTACCATGCTCAGGTGCTCTGTACTGGTAACTAGTGATGAGCGGGCACTACCATGCTCTGGTGCTCTGTACTGGTAACTAGTGATGAGCGGGCACTACCATGCTCGGGTGCTCTGTACTCGTAACTAGTGATGAGCGGACACTACCATGCTCAGGTGCTCTGTACTGGTAACTAGTGATGAGCGGGCACTACCATGCTCGGGTGCTCTGTACTCATAACTAGTGATGAGCGGGCACTACCATGCTCGGGAGCTCTGTACTCGTAACTAGTGATGAGCGGGCACTACCATGCTCGGGAGCTCTGTACTCGTAACTAGTGATGAACGGACACTACCATGCTCGGGAGCTCTGTACTTGTAACTAGTGATAATTGAGCACTACCATGCCCTAGTGCTCTGTACTCGTAACGAGCAGTTGTATGCTCAGATGAGCGCGTCTCGAGCACAAGAGTATAATGGAAGTTAGTGGGGAACTCAAGCATTTTTTGGGATCCTTAAGAAAAAATTCTTGAGTCGTCCATTGACTTCCATTAGACTCAGGTGCTTGAGTCGCACCTCTCTGAGCATCCAACTTCTCTTAACGTGTACCGAGCACCCATGCATGGTAGTGCTCACTCTTCACTACCTGAAACATAATAGAAGAACAAGGAGTCCTCATCTTCAGCTTGCTCAAAGGGGTTGTCCACTACTTGGAAAGCCCCTTCTGATTTCATATTTTCCCCAGGTAGAATAAAAGACTATACTCCTCTCCTGTACGGGAGTTTCCCTTTCCTCAGTTTGAAATGTAATAAAGAAATGGCAGTTAACCTGAACAGTGGAGATCAAGATAAGGTCTGCAAGACCAAGCAAAGTTTCTGTGAGATCTGCTGGTAGGATTGCTAGAGAGGTAAATCAGAGCCCCCTGCATGACTGCAAAAGACCTTCAGGAAGATTTAGCAGACTCTGGAGTTGTTGTGATCAGGTACACCTGCACAAATATGGCTTTCTTCGGCGCTCCATTGGGAGACCCAGACGATCGGGTGTATAGCACTGCCTCCGGAGGCCACACAAAGCAATTACACTAAAAAGTGTAAGGCCCCTCCCCTTCTGGCTATACACCCCCAGTGGGATCACTGGCTCACCAGTTTTCTGCTTTGTGCGAAGGAGGTCAGACATCCACGCATAGCTCCACTGTTTGTAGTCAGCAGTAGCTGCTGACCATATCGGATGGAAGAAAAGAGGGCCCATATGGGGCCCCCAGCATGCTCCCTTCTCACCCCACTTGTGGTTTGTAAGGTTGAGGTACCCATTGCGGGTACGGAGGCTGGAGCCCACATGCTGTTTTCCTTCCCCATCCCCCTGAGGGGCTCTGAGGAAGTGGGATCTTACCGGCCACCAAGCCCTGAGGCCGGGCTCCATCCACAGACCCATTGAACCTGCTGGATGTGGAGCGGGAGTGCCGTTCAGGGACAAGGCCCTGCAACTTTCAGGTACTCTGTGTCCCCGTATGGCAGGCCACGCACACCCCAGGCTTGCTGGGTGTGCTAGTGCGCCGGGGACTGTAGCGCTGTGCGCTGGGCTTATAGTCCCCGCAGATTACTGGGGGACTTTATGTGTGTGGATCGCCGCGCCGACCGCCCCTGGAGCGGCGGCGCAGCTGCGACTTGTAGTGCGCCGGGGACGCGCCAACCGCGCTTTTACGGCGGCGGCGCTTCTAACTTTAGTCCCCGGTTTTCTGCGGCCTAGCTCCGCTTCGTTAACGCCCCCCACCCTGTCAATCAGGGTAGGGGAGAGACGTTGTTCAATCGGCAGCGCCGAGGGCTGGAGCACGATTTACATGCTCCAGCCCTCTCACTGAGCACAGTAGGACACAGGCTTCGCGCTTTTTTCTCTGTGCACGCCCTAGGCCCGCCCCCAGGCTTGCAGCTCCCCAGGACGCCGGCAGCCATTATACACATGCAGTCTGGCTGGAGAACGGACGCAGGCTCTGAGGGACCCAGGCTAGGGGTTTCTGGCGACCACACACCCGCGCTAAGCGGGCGGTAAGCAGCACATACGTGCGGCCCCACTAGTGCCACAGTGTTATATTTGTGTACTGCACTGTAAGGTCGCTTCTTGGCTGTACACCCTATATTGCTTTGAGGAGACAACAGCATGTCATCCGCAAAACGCAAGGGTGCCAAGGCACGGGCTGTATACACTGTTTGTACAGCATGTGGGGCTAATCTACCAGCAGGCTCCAACGACTCTCATTGTGTGCAATGTTCAGTCCCAGTGGCACTTCGTCAGCCAGAGCCTATTGTGGTGGTAGCCCAGGCAGAGACGCCTGTGAACCCTACCCCGGTGACGGGGACAGAATTTGCAGTCTTTGCTGATAAAATGTCTGTGACTATGACAAAAATCCTGGAGACCTTGCAGTCCAGGCCAGTTGCTCAGACCATGGACACCGCTGTGTCTATGTTCCCCGGCCCCCCTCAGCTGGAATTAATCCGTAATTCAAGGGGGTCCCAGGCATCACAGGCTGAGGGCTCTGACTCCGATGACAGTCCCAGTCCGCCTAAGCGAGCTCGCTGGGAGAGACCCTCCACGTCATCACGCGGATCAGGGTCTCAGCGAGAAGGGTCTCTATATGATGGCTCAGAGGTGGGTGATCAGGAGTCTTGTCCTGACGCCGCACTCAATTTGGATACGCCAGATGGTGACGCCATGGTAAATGACTTTATAGCGGCCATCAATAGGCTGTTGGATATTTCTCCCCCAGCCCCTTCTGCAGAGGAGGCAGCTGCACAGCAGGAGAAATTCCATTTCCTGTATCCCAAGCGTAAATTGAGTACTTTTCTGGACCACTCTGACTTCAGAGAATCCATCCAGAAACACAATACTTATCCGGACAAGCGTTTTTCTAAACGCCTTAAGGATACACGTTATCCTTTTCCCCCTGACGTGGTCAAACGCTGGACCCAGTGTCCAAAAGTGGACCCTCCAATATCCAGGCTTGCAGCTAGATCCATAGTTGCAGTGGAGGATGGGGCTTCACTTAAAGATGCCAATGACAGACAGATGGACCTTTGGTTGAAATCTGTCTATGAAGCTATTGGCGCGTCGTTTGCTCCAGCATTCGCGGCCGTGTGGGCGCTCCAAGCTATTTCAGCTGGTCTGGCACAGGTGGACTCTCTCATACGTCCAGCAGTGCCGCAAGTGGCGTCCCTAACTACGCAAATGTCTGCGTTTGCGACCTACGCTATCAATGCGGTACTGGACTCTACGAGCCGTACCTCAATGGCATCCGCCAACTCTGTAGTTTTGCGCAGAGCCTTGTGGTTAAAGGAATGGAAAGCAGATTCTGCTTCTAAAAAATGTTTAACCAGCTTGCCATTATCTGGAGACAGACTGTTTGGTGAGCAATTGGCGGAAATCATTAAACAGTCCAAAGGTAAGGACTCCTCCTTACCCCAGCCCAGATCAAGCAAACCTCCACAGAGGAAGTGGCAGTCAAAGTTTCGGTCCTTTCGAGGCTCGGGCAAGCCCCAATTCTCTTCGTCCAAAGGGACTCAGAAAGAGCAAAGGAGCTCTGATTCCTGGCGGGCTCACTCACGCCCCAAGAAAGCAACCGGAGGTACCGCTTCCAAGGCGGCTGCCTCATGACTTTCGGCCGCCCCCCTCCGCATCCTCGGTCGGTGGCAGGCTCTCCCGCTTTTGCGACATTTGGCTGCCACAGGTCAAAGACCGGTGGGTAACAGACATTTTGTCTCACGGGTACAGGATAGAGTTCAATTCTCGTCCTCCGCCTCGGTTCTTCAGAACTTCCCCACATCCCGACCGAGCAGATGCCCTTCTGCAGGCGGTGAATTCTCTAAGAGCAGAAGGAGTGGTGGTCCCTGTTCCTCTTCAGGAACGAGGTCAAGGTTTTTACTCCAATCTCTTTGTGGTGCCAAAAAAGGACGGCTCATTCCGTCCTGTTCTGGACCTAAAACTGCTCAACAAGCATGTGAACGCCAGGCGGTTCCGGATGGAATCCCTCCGCTCAGTCATTGCCTCAATGTCTCAAGGAGATTTCCTAGCATCAATAGACATCAAGGATGCTTATCTCCACGTGCCGATTGCTACAGAGCACCAACGCTTTCTACGCTTCGTGATAGGAGACGACCATCTTCAGTTCGTAGCTCTGCCATTTGGTCTGGCGACAGCCCCACGGGTGTTCACCAAGATCATGGCGGCAGTGGTAGCAGTCTTGCACTCTCAGGGACACTCTGTGATCCCTTACTTGGACGATCTACTGGTCAAGGCACCCTCTCAAGAGGCATGCCAACTCAGCTTGACTGTTGCACTGGAGACTCTCCAGACGTTCGGGTGGATCATCAACTTCTCAAAGTCAAATCTGTCACCGACCCAATCACTAACATATCTTGGCATGGAGTTTCATACTCTCTCAGCGATAGTGAAGCTTCCGCTGGACAAGCAGCGGTCTCTACAGACTGGGGTGCAGGCTCTCCTTCAAAGTCAGTCGCACTCCTTAAGACGCCTCATGCACTTCCTCGGGAAGATGGTGGCGGCAATGGAGGCGGTTCCGTTTGCGCAGTTTCATCTGCGCCCACTTCAATGGGACATTCTCCGCCAATGGGACGGGAAGTCAAAATCCCTGGACAGGAAAGTCTCCCTTTCCCAGACGGCCAAGGACTCTCTGCAGTGGTGGCTTCTTCCCACCTCATTATCACAGGGAAGATCCTTCCTACCACCGTCTTGGGCGGTGGTCACGACAGACGCGAGTCTGTCAGGGTGGGGAGCAGTTTTTCTCCACCACAGGGCTCAGGGTACGTGGACTCAGCAGGAGTCCACCCTTCAGATCAATGTTCTGGAAATCAGAGCAGTATATCTTGCCCTACTAGCCTTCCAGCAGTGGCTGGAAGGAAGGCAGATCCGAATTCAGTCGGACAACTCTACAGCGGTGGCATACATCAACCACCAAGGGGGGACACGCAGTCGGCAAGCCTTCCAGGAAGTCCGGCGGATTCTGATGTGGGTGGAAGCCACGGCCTCCACCATATCCGCAGTTCACATCCCCGGCGTAGAAAACTGGGAAGCAGACTTCCTCAGTCGCCAGGGCATGGACGCAGGGGAATGGTCCCTTCACCCAGACGTGTTTCAGGAAATCTGTCGCCGATGGGGAAGGCCGGACGTCGACCTCATGGCGTCCCGGCACAACAACAAGGTCCCAACCTTCATGGCACGGTCTCGCGATCAAAGAGCGCTGGCGGCAGACGCCCTAGTGCAAGATTGGTCGCGGTTCCGGCTCCCTTATGTGTTTCCACCTCTGGCACTCTTGCCCAGAGTGCTACGCAAGATCAGATCCGATTGCAGCCGCGTCATACTCGTCGCCCCAGACTGGCCGAGGAGGGCGTGGTATCCGGATCTGTGGCAGCTCACGGTCGGCCAACCGTGGGCACTACCAGACCGACCAGACTTACTGTCCCAAGGGCCGTTTTTCCATCGGAATTCTGCGGCCCTGAACCTGACTGTGTGGCCATTGAGTCCTGGATCCTAGCGTCTTCAGGATTATCCCAAGGGGTCGTTGCCACCATGAGACAGGCTAGGAAGCCCACGTCCGCTAAGATCTACCACAGAACGTGGAGGATATTCTTATCCTGGTGCTCTGCTCAGGGAGTGTCCCCCTGGCCATTTGCATTGCCTACCTTTCTTTCTTTCCTGCAATCTGGGTTAGAAAAAGGTTTGTCGCTCGGCTCCCTTAAAGGTCAGGTCTCGGCGCTATCCGTCTTTTTTCAGAGGCGTTTGGCACGCCTTCCTAAGGTGCGCACGTTCCTACAGGGGGTTTGCCATATCGTACCCCCGTACAAGCGGCCGTTAGATCCATGGGATCTGAACAGGGTACTAGTTGCCCTTCAGAAGCCGCCCTTCGAGCCTCTGAGGGAGGTTTCACTTTCTAGACTATCACAGAAAGTGGCTTTTCTGGTAGCGATCACATCTCTTCGGAGAGTGTCTGAGCTGGCAGCGCTATCATCCAAGGCTCCCTTCCTGGTCTTCCACCAGGACAAGGTAGTGCTGCGCCCCATTCAGGAGTTTCTCCCGAAGGTGGTATCCTCTTTTCATCTTAATCAGGATATCTCTTTGCCTTCGTTTTGTCCTCATGCAGTTCATCGGTATGAGAAGGATTTACATTTGTTGGATCTGGTGAGAGCACTCAGAATCTACATTTCCCGCACGGCGCCCTTGCGCCGTTCGGATGCACTCTTTGTCCTTGTCGCTGGTAAGCGCAAAGGGTCGCAGGCTTCTAAGGCCACCCTGGCTCGATGGATCAAAGAACCAATTCTTGAAGCCTACCGTTCTGCTGGGCTTCCGGTTCCATCAGGGCTGAAGGCCCATTCTACCAGAGCCGTGGGTGCGTCCTGGGCATTGCGACACCGGGCTACGGCTCAACAGGTGTGCCAGGCAGCTACCTGGTCGAGTCTGCACACTTTCACCAAACATTATCAGGTGCATACCTATGCTTCGGCGGACGCCAGCCTAGGTAGAAGAGTCCTGCAGGCGGCAGTTGCCTCCCTATAGGGGAGGGCTGTCTTGCAGCTCTAACATGAGGTATTCTTTACCCACCCAGGGACAGCTTTTGGACGTCCCAATCGTCTGGGTCTCCCAATGGAGCGCCGAAGAAGAAGGGAATTTTGTTACTTACCGTAAATTCCTTTTCTTCTAGCTCCTATTGGGAGACCCAGCACCCGCCCTGTTGTCCTTCGGGATTTTTGGTTGTTTTTCGGGTACACATGTTGTTCATGTTGAACGGTTTTCAGTTCTCCGACGTTACTTCGGAGTGAATTTGTTTAAACCAGTTATTGGCTTTCCTCCTTCTTGCTTTTGCACTAAAACTGGTGAGCCAGTGATCCCACTGGGGGTGTATAGCCAGAAGGGGAGGGGCCTTACACTTTTTAGTGTAATTGCTTTGTGTGGCCTCCGGAGGCAGTGCTATACACCCGATCGTCTGGGTCTCCCAATAGGAGCTAGAAGAAAAGGAATTTACGGTAAGTAACAAAATTCCCTTCTTCATGGAAGAGTCATCAGAGGAAAACCTCTCCTGCGTCCTCACCATAAAATTGAGCGTCCAACATATGCAAAATAACATCTAAATAAACTGATGAAGTTTGGAAACAAGTCCTGTGGACCAATGAGGTTAAAACAGAGCTCTTTGTCTGCAATGATCAAATGTATTTATGGAATGAAAAGGGCATAGAATTTCAGGAATAAAACCTATCGCCAACCATTAAGCATGGGGGTGGATCAGTTATGCTTTGGGGTTGTGTTGCAGCCGATGACACGGGGAATATTTCCCGGGTAGAGGGAAGAAAGGATTCAATGAAATTTCTACAAATTCTTGATGCAAATATAACACCATCTGTAAAAAAGCTGAAGTTGAAAAGACGAGAAAACAGGATGGCTTCTACAAATGGACTATGATCATAAACACACGGCAAAATCCACAATAGATGACCCCGGAAGGTGCAACCTGAAGGTTTTACAATGGCCTCACAGTCCCCTGATCTGAACATCATTGAAAATCTGTGGCTAGACCTCAAAAGCGCAGAGCATGAAAGACGAGCCAAGGAAAAATGGATGAAAATCCCTCCAAAAAAATTGAAAGAATCTTAAATGGTTACAAAAAGCAGGGTGCACAAACTTTTACATTGGCCCATTTTTCTTTTCTTTTTTTGTGAATTTAAAAATGTAAAAGATGGAAATAACTTATTTTTTTTTTTGCCTAATATACAAAGAATGTGTCATCTTTAATGTTATGCCTTTCAGAGATCATTTAATTTTCAACTTACTTAACTTTTCACCATAACAGTAATTTTGACCAGGGGTGTCCAAACATTTGCATGCCAGTGTACAGTAGATAACACAAGATCCACCATTCACACTAAATGATGTCACAGCTCACCACCTCCTCCTTGATAATACCTCTATATACAGTAGATAACACAGGATCCACCATTCACAATAAGTGATGTCACAGCTCACCTCCCCCTCCTGTACAATGACTGCTAACACCTCTATATACAGAAGATGACGCAAGATTCACTATTCATGATAGGGGATGTCACAGCTCACCACCTCCTCCTGTACAATGACTGATAATACCTCTTTACACAGTAGATAACACAGGATCCACCATTCACAAAACGTGATACAGCTCACCTCCTCCTGTAAATGACTGATAACACCTCTATATACAGAAGATGACACAAGATCAACTATTCATGATAGATGTCACAGCTCACCTCCTCCTCCTGTACAATGACTGATAACACCTCTATATACAGAAGATGACACAGGATCCACCATTCACGGTAGGAAATGTCACATCTCACCTCCTTCTCCTCCTGTACAATGACTGCTAACACCTCTATATACAGAAGATGACGCAAGATTCACTATTCATGATAGGGGATGTCACAGCTCACCTCCTCCTGCTGTACAATGACTGATAACATCTCTATATACAGTAGATAACAGGATCCACCATTCATGATAGGGGATGTCACAGCTCACCTCCTCCTGCTGTACAATGACTGATAACATCTCTATATTCAGTAGATAACAGGATCCACCATTCATGATAGGGGATGTCACAGCTCACCTCCTAAAGCATGGTGCGATAATACTTGTGTACAGACATATATAGGGCCTTAGTCATTCAGTTGCTGTTAATATTCAGATTCCCAACAATAAATAGATTAAAATATCAAAATTATTTTTAATACATTTAATAAATCTGTACAATGTATTTATGCGCGCTCTGGATTTGGTTTCATGTTGTTTTGTTGGTTTTTTTTGTGGGTTTTTTTTTGCGCTGTTTACCTGGTAATCAAGTTCTTTGTTTTCAGTAAAAAAAATTATCGAACCGTAAAAAAATATGGTTTTAATCTGATTTAAGCATTCCGTTATTTTTTGATGACACCGTCCCTTTCATTTTAAAATGTCCTATAGTTTTGTGGCTCCTTTCTTTACATGACCAACCAGTGCTGAGTGTATACATCCTGTGATAGTGGAGCAGCCGGTCAGTTCTTTTTTTCTCTGTTGTAGGCATGTCAAGCAAACGTGACAGTTCAAGTATCCGGTCTTCATCATCCTGTGAGGATAGAGGTAATCTATGGTTTGTTACTCATCTGCACATTGCTTTTATTACTTACAAATGTACATGTACGATGCATGTTGGGGGCATTTTGGGTTCAGGTGCCCAAACAGCTAGCTCTGATTGCTCCTGTTAGCTAGCTCTGATTGCTCCTGTTAGCTAGCTCTGACCGCTCCTGTTAGCTAGCTCTGACCGCTCCTGTTAGCTAGCTCTGACCGCTCCTGTTAGCTAGCTCTGACCGCTCCTGTTAGCTAGCTCTGACCGCTCCTGTTAGCTAGCTCTGATTGCTCCTGTTAGCTAGCTCTGACCGCTCCTGTTAGCTAGCTCTGACCGCTCCTGTTAGCTAGCTCTGACCGCTCCTGTTAGCTAGCTCTGACCGCTCCTGTTAGCTAGCTCTGACCGCTCCTGTTAGCTAGCTCTGACCGCTCCTGTTAGCTAGCTCTGACCGCTCCTGTTAGCTAGCTCTGACCGCTCCTGTTAGCTAGCTCTGACCGCTTCTGTTAGCTAGCTCTGACCGCTCCTGTTAGCTAGCTCTGATTGCTCCTGTTAGCTAGCTCTGACCGCTCCTGTTAGCTAGCTCTGACCGCTCCTGTTAGCTAGCTCTGACCGCTCCTGTTAGCTAGCTCTGACCGCTCCTGTTAGCTAGCTCTGACCGCTCCTGTTAGCTAGCTCTGACCGCTCCTGTTAGCTAGCTCTGACCGCTCCTGTTAGCTAGCTCTGATTGCTCCTGTTAGCTAGCTCTGACCGCTCCTGTTAGCTAGCTCTGACCGCTCCTGTTAGCTAGCTCTGACCGCTCCTGTTAGCTAGCTCTGACCGCTCCTGTTAGCTAGCTCTGACCGCTCCTGTTAGCTAGCTCTGACCGCTCCTGTTAGCTAGCTCTGACCGCTCCTGTTAGCTAGCTCTGACCGCTCCTGTTAGCTAGCTCTGACCGCTCCTGTTAGCTAGCTCTGACCGCTCCTGTTAGCTAGCTCTGACCGCTCCTGTTAGCTAGCTCTGACCGCTCCTGTTAGCTAGCTCTGACCGCTCCTGTTAGCTAGCTCTGACCGTTCCTGTTAGCTAGCTCTGACCGTTCCTGTTAGCTAGCTCTGACCGCTCCTGTTAGCTAGCTCTGACCGCTCCTGTTAGCTAGCTCTGACCGCTCCTGTTAGCTAGCTCTGACCGCTCCTGTTAGCTAGCTCTGACCGCTCCTGTTAGCTAGCTCTGACCGCTCCTGTAAGCTAGCTCTGACCGCTCCTGTAAGCTAGCTCTGACCGCTCCTGTAAGCTAGCTCTGACCGCTCCTGTTAGCTAGCTCTGACCGCTCCTGTTAGCTAGCTCTGACCGCTCCTGTTAGCTAGCTCTGATTGCTCCTGTTAGCTAGCTCTGACCGCTCCTGTTAGCTAGCTCTGACCGCTCCTGTTAGCTAGCTCTGATCGCTTCTGTTAGCTAGCTCTGATCGCTTCTGTTAGCTAGCTCTGATCGCTTCTGTTAGCTAGCTCTGATCGCTTCTGTTAGCTAGCTCTGATCGCTTCTGTTAGCTAGCTCTGATCGCTTCTGTTAGCTAGCTCTGATCGCTTCTGTTAGCTAGCTCTGATCGCTTCTGTTAGCTAGCTCTGATCGCTTCTGTTAGCTAGCTCTGACCGCTCCTGTTAGCTAGCTCTGACCGCTCCTGTAAGCTAGCTCTGACCGCTCCTGTAAGCTAGCTCTGACCGCTCCTGTTAGCTAGCTCTGACCGCTCCTGTAAGCTAGCTCTGACCGCTCCTGTTAGCTAGCTCTGACCGCTCCTGTAAGCTAGCTCTGACCGCTCCTGTAAGCTAGCTCTGACCGCTCCTGTAAGCTAGCTCTGACCGCTCCTGTTAGCTAGCTCTGACCGCTCCTGTTAGCTAGCTCTGACCGCTCCTGTTAGCTAGCTCTGACCGCTCCTGTTAGCTAGCTCTGACCGCTCCTGTTAGCTAGCTCTGACCGCTCCTGTTAGCTAGCTCTGACCGCTCCTGTTAGCTAGCTCTGACCGCTCCTGTTAGCTAGCTCTGACCGCTCCTGTTAGCTAGCTCTGACCGCTCCTGTTAGCTAGCTCTGACCGCTCCTGTTAGCTAGCTCTGACCGCTCCTGTTAGCTAGCTCTGACCGCTCCTGTTAGCTAGCTCTGACCGCTCCTGTTAGCTAGCTCTGACCGCTCCTGTTAGCTAGCTCTGACCGCTCCTGTTAGCTAGCTCTGACCGCTCCTGTTAGCTAGCTCTGACCGCTCCTGTTAGCTAGCTCTGACCGCTCCTGTTAGCTAGCTCTGACCGCTCCTGTTAGCTAGCTCTGACCGCTCCTGTTAGCTAGCTCTGACCGCTCCTGTTAGCTAGCTCTGACCGCTCCTGTTAGCTAGCTCTGACCGCTCCTGTTAGCTAGCTCTGACCGCTCCTGTTAGCTAGCTCTGACCGCTCCTGTTAGCTAGCTCTGATTGCTCCTGTTAGCTAGCTCTGACCGCTCCTGTTAGCTAGCTCTGACCGCTCCTGTAAGCTAGCTCTGACCGCTCCTGTAAGCTAGCTCTGACCGCTCCTGTAAGCTAGCTCTGACCGCTCCTGTTAGCTAGCTCTGACCGCTCCTGTTAGCTAGCTCTGACCGCTCCTGTTAGCTAGCTCTGATTGCTCCTGTTAGCTAGCTCTGACCGCTCCTGTTAGCTAGCTCTGACCGCTCCTGTTAGCTAGCTCTGATCGCTTCTGTTAGCTAGCTCTGATCGCTTCTGTTAGCTAGCTCTGATCGCTTCTGTTAGCTAGCTCTGATCGCTTCTGTTAGCTAGCTCTGATCGCTTCTGTTAGCTAGCTCTGATCGCTTCTGTTAGGCTAAGTTCACATTTCCGCTAAAATGTATCAGTCACAATCCGCTGCTCTTGTAAGCAACGGAATCCGTTTAGCGGATTCCATTGCTCCCATAGACTTGTATGAGCAGCGGATTGTGACTGATGATGCTGCGTTGCACCCTCCGCCCGACTGATCAGTCGTGGAACGACTGACCGCCGGGCGGGAGGAACGCAGCATGTAACGTTTTTTCAGCAGCGCGATCCGTCGGATTTCGCTGCGCATGCTCTCTGGCTCCCTGCACACGTCACCAGCTTTGGTTGGTTACCCGATATTTACCCTGGTTACGGTGCAAGGAGCCAGCGCTAAGCGATGTAGGCCCGTAACCAAGGTAAATATCGGGTAACCAAGGTAAACATCGGGTGCTTTGCTACCCGATATTTAGTCTGGTTACGTGTGCAGGGAGGCCGACACTTCCCTGCTCAGCCCCGCCCCCTCCCACACTCCGCACATGTGTGTACACACACACACACACACCTGTCCCCAGCCATGCAGACAAGCACTGCCACCGACACCCTCGTCTGGCCCCGCCCCCGCTCTGCTCCGCCCCCTCCCGCACTCTGCATGTACACACACACACACACACACACACACACACACTCACACATACACTCACCTGTCCCCAGCCATGCAGACCGCAGCACTGCCACTGACATCCTCAGCGCCTGGCCCCGCCCCCCGCTCGGCTCCGCCCCCTCCCGCATTCAGCATGTGTATACACACACTCACACACACACTCACCTGTCCTGCAGTCCCTGCGGCACTGACGTCCTCAGTGCCACGGCCCCGCCCGGCTCCCACCCCCCCCACTTCCCCGAACTCCGCCCCCCCGCACACAACGGAATCCAACAAGAATTCTGTCCTTTGTCATCCGTTGTACAGCTTTGAACAGCGCATCAGTCAGACGCATGTGACTGATACAAACCAACGGAAATGTGAACCTAGCCTTAGCTAGCTCTGATTGCTCCTGTAAAGGTGGCTTTACACACTGCAACATCGCTGTAACGTCACCGGTTTTGTGACGTTACAGCGACCTCCCCAGCGACATTGCAGTGTGTGAAACACATCAGCGACCTGGCCCCTGCTGTGAAGTTGCTGATCGCTACAAATCGTTCAGGACCATTCTTTGGTCCTTTGTTGTTGTGCAGCATGATCGCTAGAAAGTCTCAGTGTGTAAAGGGGACTTTACAGCGACTTCGTTAGCGACTTCCCTTTCAAAAAGCTGCTTTACAACGTCCCCAATGACTAGCTAGGTCGTTCTGCAGGTCCGGATCGCTGTTGCGTCGTTGGCCAGGTTTGCCTGTTTGACAGCTCAATAGCGACTCACCAGAGACTTTGTAGCGATCCCGGCCAGGTTGGGATCGCTGGTGGGATCGCTAGAAAGTCTTAGTGTGTAAAGGGGCCTTTAGCTAGCTCTAATCATTGCTGTTTAACCATTTAGCTAGCAACAGGAGCACCTAAACAGCTTTAATCCTGTTAAATGTGTTCCCTGGTAACCATCTTCCCTCCGTGATGTGATCTTGAAATGGCTGGACCAACGGATAGTCCCTGTTGCTGCCATCTAGAGCTTCCCATGAGCCCCAACCTGTGATCAGGCTTCATAGGAGATCAAATTTTTCTCTTTACTATTGTTTTACAGTACAAAAAAACAAGCAAACAAATGATCTCAGGATCAAGTTTGCTCTGGGGTTTAAAAAATGAAAAAATAAATAAATAAAACAAAAAAGAACATTTGACTAACCTCCATTTTTTTTTCATTTAAAAACAGGAAAATTAAAAAATGTTATTGGCACATCTGCAACAGTCCAGTCTACCAAAATAGAAAATTGTTTCAAGCAGACCTGTCCCCAGGTTTTCCCCCATATAAAAGAAAGCTAGCACCTGTGTACTCTTATACCCTCATATACAGCAGTCTTGAGTTCTGTATACAGTATATGTCCCCAATCAGCTTTTATTATACTCCCCTATGGGGCGGTGGGCATCACTGGTGTTGATCCGGCGTGTCCTGTCATCTACACTGTGTCTTCCATCGCGCTTCGGCACAGGCGCACTTCTCTGTGCCCTGCCGAGGGCAGAGCAAATAATTGTAGTGCGCATGTGCAGGAAAACGCAAATGAGCGCCGGTGCATGCGCACTACAGTACTTTGCTCTGCACTCCGCTGGAAAGACAGTACTCTACATCCACATATAGCAAGAAGAGAGGAGGCGTTGGGTCAAGACCAGCGATGGCCACCATACCGGACCGCCCCATAGGCGAGTATAATAAAAGGTATTTTTTGTGTTATGCAGAGCGGATTTGGAACATATATATAGCATTGCAGCCTGCTGTATATGAGACTTATATGTGCTCGCCCTACTTTACATTGCGACAACCTGGTGACAGGTTCCCTTAAAACAGTACAGTAAATTCCCCCCCCCCCCCCTCTGATATTTTTTTTATTTCTTTTCAACCCTTAAGTAAATAAATAAAAACTATACAAGTTTGGTATTGATGTAATTGTAGTGACCCAGACACTCATTTTCCCAGGTCATTTTTACTGCATGGTGGACACCTTAAAAATGGAATCTAATTGCATATTATTTTTTTTCTTCACCGTTTCAGTCCACTTGTATTGTTAATGGGACTAGAGATGAGCGAACCTCGGGCTCGGAAAATGACTTGAAAATCCCTGTGGGGAGTATCGTCCTGTGCTGGTGTCTGAGTGCTGTGCAGCATTGTTCGGTCTGCGGGATGTGTGTGATCGGATCAAATTTCACTTACATTCTGTGTTCTAAGATGTTTTCTTCGCAGAGAAATAAAAAAAATAAAAAATAAGCAAGCTCCGCCCACCCATCTCCAGAAATGTTTTGCTTTCAGCCTACAGCAAAACACTTCTGGAGTTCAGTGGGCGGTGTTTGTTTTGTTTTTTTGTTTTTTCTTAATTATTTTATTTTTCCCGTGCACAAAATATCTTAGAAGGCAGAATGTAAGTAAAATTTGAGCTAATCACATACTTCCTGCAGCGCGCACAATGCTGCGCAGCACTCGGACACCAGCACAATGCGATACTCACCAGGTAGATTATCACATCATTGAGGTTCACTCATCTGTAAACGGGACCGGTCACCACTGTTCCTCTAGATCTGCAAAGATCTCTGCTTTTACAGGACCTGCCGGCATGAGGTTCACCAAGGATGTCATTTAGAGCCCCTCATTACCATCCTTTTTGCTAAATGTATAGGTATCCAAGAAGACTAGATATAATCAGCTGTTTGATTGGCATCTTCCGATATCGAGCATGAAGAGGCGCCCAGTGCGGCTGCTGAGGAAACCATTTGGTGCCAGGTGCCGTTGGGTCTTTCCATGCCTGATGTCAGATCGTCGGTAGAGTTTGTCGCACAAACCTTTTAAATCAGAGCATCTCTGCTTCACCAATTTTTTAGTCATTTCTCTCTGGAAGGACACTAGTTTGTGACCACGTGGCTGCCACCATGTCAGACTATAGGACCTCTTTAGAGGATGCCACCATACTGCTCCTCACATCTCCATTTCCTGGAGTCCCAGTAGTATAACGTTGGAAATCAAGATTAAATATTCCAAGGTCTTCTAGAATATTGCTACATTGACACCTATGGGGGACGTGGTATAGTGCTGCCGTCTCTTCACTATTCTCCCACTGTGAATCAGGCCAGTGGACAGGGATTGGGGCTCGCTGCAGAGTCACAGCGCAGCTTTGCCACACCAATACTTCTGATTCTCATGATCATGGGTGGTCTCCAGAGGCCATCACTTTATATAACACCCCTTTAGGTGGAGCAATGCTTTAGGAGATTAGATGTAAAGGGTCTTGCTATGTTTGGGTGGTATGGGGGGGGGGGGGGTTCTTAGTGACTGTTATGGACATGTTGGCTTAAGTTTTCCTTTCCATCTTTCACAGGGAGAGAAAAGAATAAAAGGAAACGCAGCCGGAGCAGATCTCCTTCTGCGTCTTCCTCTTCATCTTCTTCGTCCCGTTCATCTTCCTCGTCATCTTCTTCCTCACACTCCTCATCATCTTCCAGTAGCAGAAGCAGCTCCAGCAGTCAAGGTAGGATTTTTACATGTTTTCATCGCCACGAGGTAAATGTATCTTACCATTCCGCTATTATTGCTTCTCCAGTAGAGGTTTCACTGGTTTCCCATCTCCCAAGGCCCCGAATAACCCGTCATGTCTCTCTAATCTCTCCCTCTGTACCTAATCTGAGATGGACTCCTAGTTGCTGATGAAATCCTTTCACTTGTGTAAACCTTCTCCCGTGCTGCACCTCCTCTTTAGGATGCTCTTCCCCATGTTGTAAGATAATATAGCTGTATAAAAATCTTGTGAAGGACACAATAACCAAACTGTTCGATGAAGCCTACCACAAAACGTCACTAAAAAAATAGTTCTGCTATTGCCCTCCTGTAGTTGTCTCCACCCTCATGGCTTCACATTGCCTCGACCTGTAGGTTAAAGAGAACATTGCTGACCTGTTAAAGGATAGGTCATCAATGTCTGATCAGCCAGGGTCTGACACCCCGCACCCCTGCTGATTAGCAATGCACGGCGCCGGCCGCAGGCAGTTGGAAATGCTCAGTTCCAGAGCGGTCACGTCTTCTGATAGCGGCGGGCTACTGTACATTCAACTCCCATTCAAATTAATAGGAAGTGGATGTGCAGTACCTGGCCGCTATCAGAAGATGGGGCAGTTCTGGATCTGAGCATTTCTGGCCGCCTGCTGACGCCACCAAGAACAGCTGATCAATGGGGATGCGGGATGTCGGACAACAGCCGATGAAACAATGATGACCTTTGATGTGGAAGTGTTACTGCGCTGATAAAGATGACCTAAAACTAGGAAGATTGAATGAAGGTGGTATAATTCAACGCATTTCGAAGTGGGGTGACACCTCAAACTTTTCACTTTTATCTGTACGCTGGGTAAGACCCTATTGCGCGTTTTCCCTTCAGATATTGTGTGACATCAGTGTGACACGTACCAGAGAAAACACACATCTTTGAAATAAAATGGTTTTCTATACTCACCTGTCTCCGGTGCTGCAGTATTCAGCGCTGCTGTCAGTTGCTTCTGACCCCCGCTCATTAGGCTCATGCATGTTCACTGCACTGCGGACCCAGACCCAGACCCAGGAACGCCGGAGACATCAGTGCAGGAGACAGGTGAGTAAAAAGTTCCTGTTCTCTGTGTGCTTCCACAGATACCATGTGTTTTCTTCAGCGCTCTATTGGGAGACCCAGACGATTGGGGTATAGCTACTGCCCTCCGGAGGCCACACAAAGCACTACACTAAAAAGTGCAAGGCCCCTCCCCTTCTGGCTATACCCCCCCGTGGTATCACGGGTTCTCCAGTTTTCAAGCTTTGTGCGAAGGAGGTCAGACATCCACGCATAGCTCCACAGATTTTAGTCAGCAGTAGCTGCTGACTATTTCGGATGGAAGAAAAGAGGGCCCATATAGGGCCCCCAGCATGCTCCCTTCTCACCCGTGGATGGTGTTGTAAGGTTGAGGTACCTATTGCTGGTACAGGGGCTGGAGCCCCACATGCTGTTTTCCTTCCACATCCCCTTGTAGGGCTCTGTGGAAGTGGGATCCTGCCGGCCTCTAAGCTCTGACGCCGGGCTCCATCCACAGACCCAGTTGAACCTGATGGATATGGAGCAGGAGTACAATCAGGGACATGGCCCTGCATCATACAGGTACTCTGTGTCCCCGGCAGGCACAGACACACTCCGGGCTGGCTGGGTGTTGTAGTGCGCCGGGGACCGTAACGATTGAGTTGGTGTTCCTGCAGTTTACTGGGGGACTTTTGTGTTGTGGGAACGCAGCGCCGACCCCCACTGGACCGGCGGCGCTGCTGTGACTTGTAGTGCGCCGGGGACACGCCGACCGCGCTTTTACGGCGGCGGCGTTTATAAATCCAGTCCCCGGCTTTTTGCGGCCTAGCTCCGCTTCGTTCCCGCCCCCACCCTGTCAATCAGGGTAGGGGAGAGACGCTGTTTCGCAGCAGCGACGAGGGCTGGAGCCTGATTTACATGCTCCAGCCCTCTCACTAGGCACAGAGGGAAGCAGGCTTCCCGCTCTTAGCCAGGAACGCCCAGGGCCCGCCCCCCCCCTCCTCTCCCAGGACGCCGGCAGCCATTACATGCAGTCTGGCTGGAGGAAGGACGCAAGGCTCTGGGAGACCTGGACTAGGGGGCTTTTGGCGACCACACACCCGCTATTAAGCGGGCGGTAAGCGGCATTTCAGCTGGCCCCTCTAGTGCCTCAGTGTGTATTGGTGTACTGTGTCACCAGATATATATATTTATTTATTTCTTGCACTGTGAGGTCGCTTCCTGGCTGGATACCCAGATCGCTCTGAGGAAGCAGCAACATGTCATCCACAAAACGCAAGGCTGCCAAGGCTAGGGCTGTGTACACTGCGTGTGCTGCATGTGGGGCTGCTCTACCAGCAGGTTCCAAAGACCCCCATTGTGTGCAATGCTCAGATCCGGTGCTGCTTCGCCAGCCGGAGTCCGGAGGGGTAGTGACCCAGGCTGAGACGCTTGTAAGTCCTGCCCCGGTGTCAGGGACAGACTTTGCAGTTTTTGCTGATGGAATGTCTGTGACTATGGCAAAAATCCTTGAAACTTTGCAATCCATGACTGGGGCTTAGTCTATGGACACGGCGAGGTCTCTGTCCTCTAATCCCCCTCAGTTGGAATTAATCCAGACTGCAAGGGGGTCCCCGGCTTCCCAGGCTGAGTATTATGACTCAGATGATAGACCCAGCCACCCTAAGCGAGCTCGCTGGGAAAGACCCTCAACGTCATCACACTGCTCAGGGTCTCAGCGCAATCAGTCGCCCTGTGATGCGTCTGAAGAGAGTGATCAGGAGTCTTATCCTGGAACCCCTCTCAATCTGGATACCCCGGATGGGGACGCCATGGTAAACGAGCTTATCTCGGCCATCAATAGACTGTTGGATATTTCTCCCCCAGCTCCTTCTGCAGAGGAGGCAGCTGCAGAGCAGGAGAAGTTTCGTTTCCTCTATCCCAAGCGTAAATTGAGTGCTTTCTTGGATCACTCTGACTTCAGAGAGTCAATCCAGAAACACGACGCTCATCCAGAAAGGCGTTTCTCTAAACGTTCTAAGGATACACGTTTTCCTTTCCCCCCTGATGTGGTCAAGCGCTGGACCCAGTGTCCAAAAGTAGACCCCCCGATTTCCAAACTTGCAGCTAGATCCATAGTTGCAGTGGAGGATGGCGCTTCACTTAAGGATGCCAATGACAGACAGATGGACCTTTGGTTAAAATCTGTCTATGAAGCTATCGGCGCGTCGTTTGCTCCAGCATTCGCAGCCGTATGGGCACTCCAAGCTATTTCAGCTGGTTTAGCAAAAGTGGATGCTGTCATACATCCAGCGGTGCCGCAAGTGGCGTCCCTTACCTCGCAGATGTCTGCGTTTGCGTCTTACGCTATCAATGCGGTCCTAGAATCTACCAGCCGCACCTCAATGGCGTCCGCCAATTCGGTAGTTTTGCGCAGAGCCTTGTGGTTAAAGGACTGGAAAGCAGATGCTGGTTCCAAAAAATGTTTAACCAGCTTGCCTTTATCTAGAGATAGACTGTTTGGCGAGCCATTGGCTGACATCATTAAACAGTCCAAGGGTAAAGACTCTTCCTTACCCCAGCCCAGATCAAGCAAACCTCAGCAGAAAAAATGGCAGCAGAGGTTTCAGTCCTTTCGAGGTTCGGGCAAGACACAATTCTCCTCGTCCAAAGGGACTCAGAGGACGCAAAGAGTCTCAGATTCCTGGCGGGCTCACGCACGCCCCAAGAAAGCAAATGGAGGAACCGCTTCCAAAGCGGCTACCTCATGACTTCCAGCCCCCCCCCTCCGCATCTCCGGTCGGGGGCAGGCTCTCCCGCTTTTCCGACATTTGGATGTCACAGGTCAAAGACCGGTGGGTGACAAACATTTTGTCTCGCGGGTACAGAATCGAGTTCAGTTCTCGTCCTCCAGCTCGGTTCTTCAGAACCTCCCCACATCCAGACCGAGCAGATGCCCTGCTGCAGGCGGTGGACTCCCTAAGAGCGGAAGGAGTAGTGGTTCCTGTACCGCCTCAGGAACAAGGGCGAGGGTTTTACTCCAATCTCTTTGTGGTTCCAAAAAAGGACGGCTCGTTCCGTCCTGTTCTGGATCTAAAGCTGCTCAACAAACATGTGCACGCCAGACGGTTCCGGATGGAAACCCTCCGCTCTGTCGTTGCCTCAATGTCTCAAGGAGACTTCCTTGCCTCAATAGACATCAAGGATGCTTATCTCCACGTGCCAATTGCTACAGAACATCAACGTTTTCTACGTTTTGTGATAGGAAACGACCATCTTCAGTTCGCAGCTCTGCCATTCGGTCTGGCGACAGCCCCCCGGGTCTTCACCAAGGTCATGGCGGCGGTGGTAGCAGTCTTGCACTCTCAGGGACACTCGGTGATCCCTTACCTAGACGATCTACTTGTCAAGGCACCCTCTCAAGAGGCATGCCAACTCAGTCTACATGCTACGCTGGAGACTCTACAGACGTTCGGATGGATCATCAACTTTCCAAAGTCGAATCTGTCGCCGTCACAGTCGCTAACGTATCTTGGCATGGAGTTTCATACTCGAGCAGCGAGAGTGAAGCTTCCGCTGAACAAGCAGCGGTCCCTACAGACAGGGGTGCAATCCCTCCTTCAAGGCCAGTCGCACCCCTTACGGCGCCTCATGCACTTCCTCGGGAAGATGGTGGCAGCCATGGAAGCAGTTCCCTTTGCGCAGTTTCATCTGCGCCCACTTCAATGGGACATTCTCCGCCAATGGGACGGGAAGTCAACGTCCCTGGACAGGAAAGTCTCTCTTTCCCAGACGGCCAAGGACTCTCTACAATGGTGGCTCCTTCCCACCTCATTGTCTCAGGGAAGATCCTTCCTGCCTCCATCCTGGGCAGTGGTCACGACAGATGCGAGTCTGTCAGGGTGGGGAGCAGTGTTTCTCCACCACAGGGCCCAGGGGACGTGGACTCCGCAGGAGTCCACCCTTCAGATCAATGTTCTGGAAATCAGGGCAGTGTATCTTGCCCTACTGGCCTTCCAACAGTGGCTGGAAGGAAAGCAGATCCGAATCCAGTCGGACAACTCCACAGCGGTGGCATACATCAACCACCAAGGAGGGACGCGCAGTCGGCAAGCATTCCAAGAAGTCCGGCGCATTCTAATGTGGGTGGAGGACACAGCATCCACCATATCCGCGGTTCACATCCCAGGCGTAGAAAATTGGGAAGCAGACTTCCTCAGTCGCCAGGGCATGGACGCAGGGGAGTGGTCCCTTCACCCGGACGTGTTTCAGGAAATCTGTCGCCGATGGGGAGTGCCGGACGTCGACCTAATGGCGTCCCGGCACAACAACAAGGTCCCGGCATTCATGGCGAGGTCGCGCGATCAAAGAGCTCTGGCGGCAGACGCATTAGTTCAAGATTGGTCGCAGTTCCGGCTCCCATACGTCTTCCCACCTCTGGCACTCTTGCCCAGAGTGTTACGCAAGATCAGATCCGATTGCAGCCGCGTCATACTCGTCGCCCCAGACTGGCCGAGGAGATCGTGGTATCCGGATCTGTGGCATCTCACGGTCGGTCGACCGTGGTCACTGCCAGACCGACCAGACTTACTGTCCCAAGGGCCGTTTTTCCATCAGAATTCTGCGGCCCTGAACCTGACTGTGTGGCCATTGAGTCCTGGATCCTAGCGTCCGCAGGATTATCTCAAGGAGTCGTAGCCACAATGAGACAAGCTAGGAAGTCAACGTCTGCTAAGATCTACCACAGAACGTGGAAGATTTTCTTATCCTGGTGCTCTGCACAGAGAGTATCCCCTTGGCCATTTGCATTGCCCACCTTTCTTTCCTTCCTGCAATCGGGGTTGGAAAAGGGCTTGTCGCTCAGCTCCCTTAAAGGGCAAGTCTCGGCACTATCTGTGTTTTTTCAGAAGCGTCTAGCACGTCTTCCTAAGGTGCGCACGTTCCTACAGGGGGTCTGTCATATTGTGCCCCCGTACAAGCGGCCGTTAGATCCATGGGATCTGAACAGAGTACTAGTTGCTCTGCAAAAGCCGCCCTTCGAGCCTCTAAAGGACGTTTCCTTTTCTCGCCTGTCACAGAAAGTGGCGTTTCTTGTTGCGATCACATCGCTTAGGCGAGTGTCTGAGCTGGCAGCTCTGTCATCCAAGGCTCCCTTCCTGGTGTTCCACCAGGACAAGGTAGTGCTGCGCCCCATTCCGGAGTTTCTCCCTAAGGTCGTATCCTCGTTTCATCTTAATGAGGATATATCCTTGCCTTCCTTTTGTCCTCAGCCGGTTCACCGGTATGAGAAAGACTTACGTTTGCTAGATCTGGTGAGAGCACTCAGAATCTATATTTCTCGCACGGCGCCTATCCGCCGTTCAGATGCACTTTTTGTCCTTGTCGCTGGCCAGCGCAAGGGGTCGCAGGCTTCTAAAGCCACCCTGGCTCGATGGATCAAAGAACCAATTCTGGAAGCCTACCGTTCTGCTGGGCTTCCGGTTCCTTCAGGGCTGAAAGCCCACTCAACCAGAGCTGTGGGTGCGTCCTGGGCTTTGCGACACCAGGCTTCGGCTCAACAGGTGTGCCAGGCAGCTACCTGGTCGAGTCTGCACACTTTCACCAAACATTATCAGGTGCATACCTATGCTTCGGCGGATGCCAGCTTAGGTAGAAGAGTCCTGCAGGCGGCAGTGACATCCCCGTAGGGGAGGGCTGTTTTGCAGCTCTAACATGAGGTATCTCTTTACCCACCCAGGGACAGCTTTTGGACGTCCCAATCGTCTGGGTCTCCCAATAGAGCGCTGAAGAAGAAGGGAATTTTGTTACTTACCGTAAATTCCTTTTCTTCTAGCTCTTATTGGGAGACCCAGCACCCGCCCTGTTGTCCTTCGGGATTTTTTTGTTGTTTGCGGGTACACATGTTGTTCATGTTGAACGGTTTTTCAGTTCTCCGACGTTATTCGGAGTTAATTTGTTTAAACCAGTTATTGGCTTCCTCCTTCTTGCTTTGGCACTAAAACTGGAGAACCCGTGATACCACGGGGGGGTATAGCCAGAAGGGGAGGGGCCTTGCACTTTTTAGTGTAGTGCTTTGTGTGGCCTCCGGAGGGCAGTAGCTATACCCCAATCGTCTGGGTCTCCCAATAAGAGCTAGAAGAAAAGGAATTTACGGTAAGTAACAAAATTCCCTTCTTTCCTAAAATAAGACACTGTCTTATATTTTTTTTTGCCCCCCCCCCCCCCAAAATGCACTAGGGCTTACTTTTGGAGAAACACGGTTGGGAGGTAAGTTTATCCCCCAAAAAAGCAGACCCCCCCCACTTCCCAGGAGACTCATACTTACCTGACGTCTGCATGGCTCCCAGGTCCTCCTGTGATCTCTGGTGGGTGCTGCACACCGTCTTCCCCTGTTGCTGGCTGACACACACACACACACACCAGATCACTCACACACACCAGATCACTCACACAGCCGATCGCATACACACACACACAGCCGATCGCATACACACACAGCCGATTGCACACACACACAAACAGCCGATCGCATACACACCCACACAGTCGATTGCATACACACACAGCCGATCGCATACACACACACACACACACAGCTGATCGCACACATCACATCCAGCGCAACCGGTTGCAAGGAATGATGGGAGGAAGTCACGTGTCCGGCCGCAGTTCCTGTTCTGCAGGTCCTTGTGCTCCACCGCACTGCCTCTCAGGATTCTGCCAGCGAGTAGAGATCGGTGTCGCTGGATGTGGTGAGTATGTGCGATCCAATGTTTGTGTGTGTGATCCGATGTTTGTGTGTGAGATCTGATTGTGTGAGTGAGATCCGATATGTGTGTGTGTCTGTGAGATCTGATTTTTTTTTTTTCCAAAACGTTTTTTATTGATTTTTCAAATTTGTAAAAACATGACAAGTATCATTGCAAAAGAAGAACATTCGTCTGACAAAATGTGACATAGAGGTGGGTGATACCCCAATTTGGAGTTCCATGTTGCTGTTCGATTTAAGATAGTATACAGTAACATTAAACCAAAACATAGGTAATGAAATATAATATAACATATGCAATACAATTCGTTAAATCTCTGTGTCGTCCCTGAATGATTTCAATTTTGCTAGCGTGTCTTGGTATTCCCAACCGTCTCGTCTCCCCCTCCCGCCAGAGCCCCCTCCTAGGTGATTCTCAGTTTACCCAGGCTGTCCTGGATATCGCTCAGGATATACCACTCCGAGTGAACAAAAGGTGCCATCAGGTTAATTATTTCTCCCTGTGTGAATTGGCTTTCAATAAAATGTCTCCATCTCACAAAAAACTTGGCTGTCAACCCATCTTTATCCCTCTCCGCTTCTAGTTTTTCCCACTTCAGAAGGTTGTGTAGTTCGCCCACAACCTCCTTTATGGATGGGCCCTCCCTTTGAATCCAGTGTTTTAAGATGCAACGCTTAGCTATCAAGGCTATGTCATGCATTATTGCGTATTTCCTCTTTTCCTGCGTGCTCGGTCCTCCTCCTACTCCTCCCTCAAAGGAGTGGAAAATCCACACCATTAAGTCTAGTTTGCTGAAAATTCCCCATGTTGACTGGGCAAATAGTCTGACTTGGTTCCAGAACCTAGCGATTGTCTCACATTCCCATAGCCCATGCAGCATATCCGTTTTTTCTTTTTGACACTTAGGACACCACCTATCCCTACCTGGTATGTTGAAACCTATAATGGCCCTATGTAGAATTCTGAATTGAGTGTCTCTCCATCTCTCATTGGTAATGTGTTTCCGCACTTGTACCCATCCTCTCAGTATATCATCCACCACTTCTTCCCTTCCCAATTGTTTCCCCCACGCTTTTAAAGTCCGACTATCCTCCCGAGAGATAAGCACCCCCCTTAGCGATCGATAAATTTTAGAGACATTTATACTTGTTACATCACATTCCAGTAACTCATCAATCGAACTTCTGTTCAGCTCTCTTCCAACCACACCCAGGTCTCCTATTATTCCATGTTTCAATTGTTCATACTGGATGACATGTGAGCTATTAAGGTTGTACTTATCCAGCACTTCCCGACCTGTCATCCACCTCCTGTCCTCCACATTCATAACATCTATCATTCTCCTGACTCCCCTCTCTTTCCATCTAGTAAATAGCTTGTTTTCTCGTCCCAGGGGAAAATTTGGGAATGCCCAGGGGTTCAAGTACTTGGACACTTTCCATGAGAGCCCCAGTTTTTTCCTTACCGACTTCCATGTTAGCATGGTGTCTCGGAATATAATTGAGTTCCTTATGTGCCCTTCAACCCTGGATAGTGGGGAGTGCAGAATGGACGTCAGATCCCACGGTGACGCATATTTAGTTTCCATCGCATGATCTGAGTGCCTACTCGTTCCTCTCACCCAATCAATTACATGCCTCATGATACATACAAGATTATACCCTTGGACATCTGGAAAGTTTAGACCTCCCTCCTCTGCTGACTTCATCAGCGTACGCAGCTTTATTCTGGGTTTCCTTCCCCTCCACAGAAATTCTGTATACGCGGAGTTGAGCTTATTCACATCCTTTAGTTTTAGCAATAGCGGGATTGTCTGGAAGGGATACAGCAGCCTAGGAAAGCTCATCATTTTTATCAGGTGACATCTTGCCAGTAATGGAAGTGGCAGACCTTTCCATCCCTTTAATTGAACTATAATTTTCCTGATTAGCGGTCCATAATTCAAGTTATAGATTGTTTCCACCGATCTTCCTATATGCACTCCCAGGTATTTAATTGAAGATTGTGCTATAGGAATTCCACATAGACAGCCATCCCTTATTTGTCCCCCCATTGTCCCATGATGCCCCTTTAGGAACATGATCTCGCATTTTTTTTTGTTCAGTTTGAAACCGGAGAATGAGCCAAATTTTTCAATCAAGGCAAGAGTCTGTGGCAAATCCGCACCGGGGTCCCCCATATAAAGTATGATGTCATCAGCAAAAAGCGCTGTCTTTACTTCTGAACCCCTTATCTTGATTCCTTTAAAGCTATTTTGTCCCTGTAGTATTCTTGACAACGGCTCGATTGCCAGGTTGAATAATAGAGGAGATAATGGGCAGCCCTGTCTTGTTCCCTTCATCAAAGGGAACACGTCTGATAGAAAGCCCGGAGTGTGAACCCTAGCTCCCGAGTTGGCATAAAGGTTTCTAATGTAAAGTCTCATCTTGCCTACAATCCCTATGGCCTCCATTACCCTGTCTAACCACCCCCAATTTACATTATCAAACGCTTTTTCTGCGTCAAGTGTAACTAGGGCAGGTCTAGCCCCTCCCTCAGTGAGACCCAGTCTAACCGCGTCTACCACTAGAATTGTCTTTCGGATATTGGTAACGGCATTTCTCCCCTTAATAAACCCCACCTGGTGATTCGTAATGATCCTAGGTAAGATCTCGGCCAGTCTATTAGCCATGATCTTGGACATAATTTTTAAATCCTGATTTATGAGCGATATAGGTCTATAACTAGAGGGATCATCCAGGTCCTTGGTTCCCTTGGGGAGTAATTTAATATATGCTATGTTGGAATTTTTGGGTATTTCCGCCCCTCCCAGGAAAGCATTAAAGACTGAGGTTAGATCCGGCGAGATCAGATCCTTCAGAGCCTTATAGAATTCACTATTGAAACCGTCAGGTCCCGGTGCCTTGTTGGTGTTAAGCTCCCCAATTGTTCTCGTCACCTCCTCTACTGTGATATCTGCGTTTAAGGCACTCAAATCTTCCTCCGTCAAGCTAGGCATTTGGGCTTGTCTTAGCCACTCTGCCTCATCAGTCATGTCGTTATTCCCTGACCCATATAGTTTTCTATAGTAATCTCCCAACAGTTTATTAATGTCCTTAGGATCCGTAGTCACCTCTCCCCCCTTTGTTTTCAGTTTAGAGATCACTGTCATCTTTCTGCTGCCCCTTGCCAGATTGGCCAACATCCTTCCCGCCTTGTTGCCAAACCTATGTAAGTCAACCTCCTTGTGCGACCAGAATAGTTGTTCCTTTTTTTTGGCCCATTCGTCAAATCCCTCTTTTGCCTCCAACCATCTGCCTTTTGTCATGGGAGATCTATTTGACACATAATTTGTATATGCTACCCGTACTGCTTCACTATGGAAATTATAATTCTCATTGGTTTTCCGTTTGATCATGGCTGCGTACCCCACCAGACGGCCCCTTAGGACCGCTTTTGCCGTTTCCCAAAATATCACTGGGGACTCTCTATGTTCCTTATTGTCCTCTGCGAATTCTCCCCACCACTCCTGTAGCACCTTGTGGAAATTATCTTGCCTGAGAAGGAACGATGGGAATCTCCATATGATATCTGTACCTCTCCTGAATTTCTCTCTAATGCCCAATCTCACCGGACTATGATCAGAGATCACCATATTCTCTATCACACAATCTTGCGTTCCACTCAGTAAGTCTTGCGAGATCCAGAACTGATCAATACGTGACCAGCTATCATGAGGGTGAGAGAAGTGTGTATACTCTCTGTCATGTGGGTGAGTTAGTCTCCAGATGTCTTTCAGTCCTACGTCTTCTAATGTTACATCCCTATTGTCTAAACTCCTGCCCACATTAGCTGTCCCCTCCTCGCCCCTCCTCCTATCTTCAGCTGAGTCTGGGACAGTGTTAAAATCGCCTCCCACTATAATGTTAGCCTCCCCATCTGCTAATATGGTGGCCTTTATGTCATCATGGAATGTGATTTGTTGTGAATTTGGGCCATAGACATTATAAATACTGAGTTTACCCGCTGGACTAACGATTGTTAAGTGCTGCCACCTTCCATGGTCGTCTGCCTCATGTGCCACTACCTCATGACTGAATTGTTTATTTATTAGAATCATAGTGCCCGCTTTTCTACCTTGTGCCGCTGCCCCGTAAACGGTGCCCACCCAATGTTTCTTCATGCGGAAAAAGTCCTCCCCCCCCAAGTGGGTTTCCTGTAATAAGGCAATGTCTGTCTTTAGTCTTTTCAGATGTCTCAATATCATTGCTCGTTTGTTAGGTGATCTCAGCCCTTTAACATTCCACGTAGTTATCTGTATCATGTTAACCTGTGTATTCTGCTTTTACTACTCCCTCCCCTATGGGCCCCTGCATCAAGGAAGACGAGATGTTCGACACTAGAATCACAGTTGGTACCACAAAATCGACACTCCCTTTCCCCACCTTGCAAATATAACAAATACAACAAAAAGCATGTAACTGTAAAACATATTTTCCCTTCCGAGAAATCCACGGCGTTTCCCGCCACGTTGGTGAGCTCCCCTATTCCTAGCCAAAATATGTAGCTCCCTAATCACCCCCCAAAAAATATATGTTCTATCCCCGGACTAACTTGAATAAGCCTTTGAAAATTATGCAAAAATTAGCACAGTATGTCAAAACCTCAGCAAGATTCTCCAGTCCTACTTATCTCTGACTCCAGGTAGCCATCAGTCCGCCCAGAACAGGCCCACTTCATTTGAATTTGGATGATGTTCCTGGACAAAGGAGAAAAAGAAAAAAAGAAAAAAAAAGACCAAGGGGAGAGAAGATGGAGAAAGAAAGGAGAAGAACAAAAAAAAAAAAAAAAAGAGGGGGGGAAGAGGACCCAGACTTTGGGATGTTTTCCTCTCTTTTCTCCCTTCCCCCTCCTCCTCTCACCTCCCCAACCCTCTCTCCGTAATGCATCCTCCTCAACGCCTCTCCCTGTTTGGGAAGAGAGAAAAAAAAAAAAAAAAACAGGCAAAAAAAGGAAAAACAATGAGCGAGTTCCAGTTCAGGTATCATGGTTTCTCTCCAAGGGTTGGTTCCTTTGTTCCAGGCGAGAATTATGCTGTCGACCCGGGCTTGGCCTCCTTTCCTCCCTGGTCTCGACTTGCTTTTGTCCCCCAAGACGTCCCACATCTCTTCCTGAGCTTGTGGGGGATCCTCTTCTATTATTCCCTTCTCCACTAGCTCCTTTTTCTTGCCTTTCTGACCTAGTCTTGTTGAGCTCTGCCATGAGAATGTTTTCTGCTTCTTTGTAGTCCTTGTAGTATACAAACGAGCCATTGGGGTTTCTAACTTTCAGTGTAGCAGGGTATAATAGCTGGCACTTTACTTTTTTGTTGTACAGAAATGAGCAAATTTTGGTAAATTCTTTTCTCCTTCTGGATACTTCCGCTGAATAATCCCCAAAAATTAGCAGTCTGTTGCCTTGATATTGTAGTGGACGCTTTCGTTCTCTAAAGGCCCTCAATATTTCCTCCTTATGCTTATAATCAAGGTACTTGACAATCACCTGCCTGGCTCTTATCGGGGTATTCTTGTTTGAGTTGTGGCCCTCTCCCTTATTCGCCTCCTGGTGTCTCAGTGGACCCACTCTGTGGGCTCTTTCAACTCTGAATTTCGCCTTTATGCCCAGGGCCTGCGGTAGCTCCAACTCGCATATATTATCCAACCGTCCAATCGACACAGACTCTGGCAACCCGACTATACGTAAGTTGTTTCGTCTCGATCTGTTTTCCAAATCGTCCGCTTTATCCTTCAAGTATTCATTAGATTTTGCTAGAGCTGCTATTTGTGCTTGCATAGCCAGTATTGTCTCCTCGGAGTCAGATATTCTCTGCTCTGATTCTGCCAGTCTAGAGGCATGGGCATTTATCTGTTTTTGCATATTAGCTAATGATGTTTGTATGGCTGCCTCAATAGCCACTTTAACCTCTTTTGACAAGTGTGATGTCACTTCTTCAGCCAGTTTTTTATAGTCCACATTAAGCTTTTGTGTGTACTTGTCTTGGCCTGCAGGTGGTGCTGTTTTCTTAGTTCTCTTTGTCTGGACTGGGCCACCACCTCCATCCCCCAATAGCTTGCAGGCTTGTGATGTTGGTGTAGTAGGCTGCTTTTTGTTTCCTTTGGAAGGGGTACTATGAATTCTTGCATTTGACTTCCTGTGAGTCTGAGTGGGATTAATCTCCCTGTGCTGTTTGTCAGTTTCATCCTCCAACACTGCTGTGTCTCTGAGCTGCCCTGCTTTGCCTGCATCTTCTCTCCCCTCTGCCTCCATATCTCCTTCATCCTCCCATTGCGATCCACCATCATCAGTCCCCTGCATCCACCTCTCTCCTGCTGTGTCCTCCTGTGACTCCTCGCTCATATCTTCCTTATCTCCTGTCTCCTCGCTCATATCTCCCTTATCTCTCCCCTTCCAGCTCTGTGTTTGCTTTTCTGTGTCTCTCACCATGCGTTCAGGCTCCTCCCCCATCAGGCTCGGCGCCATTATCTTATCTTCTCCTCTGTCCATATCAAAGCTTCTCCAGGCTGATTCACCGCTCCCAGAGCTTCTCAGGAGGTACCGTTCCATAGCTGTCTGCTTTAGGTAACCTCCTGTGCTGCTCTCTGTTTGGTGGCTCGTCCGGGGGGTCTGTTTTTAGTCGGTTTCTGTGAGGGGTGGCAGGAGATTCTCCTCTAAGCTTCCACCTCAGCCAGGACAGGAACAGGAAGTCGAGATCTGATTGTGTGTGTGTGTGTGTGTGTGTGTGTGTTTTTGAGTGTGAGTGAGATCGGATGTGTGCAGGGGTGCGATCACTGCAGGTCCTCTGCTCGGCGCTTGGTGAGTGTGATTATGGGGTGCCCACTGTCTATAATGAAGTGTCCTGCAGTGTCTGTATCTTTTTTAGCTGCACGGACACTTCATTATTGATCCGCGACTAGGGCTTGTTTTCGGGGGCGGGCTTATATTTAAGCCTTGCTCCGAAAATGCTGAAAATCCCTGCTAGGGCTTATTTTTGGGGGAGATCTTATTTTTGGAAAAACACGGTAGCACAAGGAGAACACACTTGTGTCAAAATCACGGCACAAGGATGGACCATACACACCTTCAACACAGCCGTGCAAAACACGAGCGTTCTCAACCGATGTGTGAAGGGGGCCTTATATTATAATATTGCGTGTGATTTGTCCGTGCACACGTTCTCTCTTCAGACTTCTCCTTTCTTTTGTTAAGTGCATAAAACACGAAAAATGCGCAATCCCAGTGTACAGTCTGAAAAATGCAAAACATTTTCTGTATAATATGATGTTGCAGAAGTCATACATTGGCCTCCAGGGGGCAGTCTTCTGTCATTTGTTATCAGCCCCTGAATGAATATGTGCACGGATTGTTCTACGAGAAACTTCTCGGCTCTTGCACTTTGTTTCCTCACATTCATAAATGTCTATTATATTAAAATATTTTTTTTCCCCCTTTTTTTTCCTTTCTTCTTAGATTCTCGGAAAAATAAATCCAAAAAGGAATCCAAGGAAAAACACAACAAAAAGGTAACGTTCTTAGCCTTTATTCAGCAATGCAATGTCCGATTGTATCATTTTTCTCTGATTTAGTTTTGTGCCATATCTGTAAATTTGTTTATTCCAAATTCCCCCGCACACACATACTGTATTTTTTGTGTTCTAAGATGCACCCCAAATTTAGAGAATAAAAAAGTAAAAAAAAATATGAGGTCAGTATTATAATCTGGTGGTTTGTTACCGGGGGGTCAGGGGTGGTTGAGCGGGGTCACAGCAGACTGGGGTGGTGGTGGAGTAGCGCAATGCGACGAATTTCCCGGATGCTCACTGTGAGGCAGAAGCATCCAGAAACTGTCGGTGGTGCGGGCTTCAAAGAAAGGGCGCCTAGAGTTGGCACGTGCGCAGATTTACAAATCGAGATCTCATCTGCACACACACCACTTCCGGTCGCCATTTTCCTTAAGTCTGCTGCTGGGAGATCGATGGACCAGAGACGACGCGTGCGCAGATGAGATCTTGAGCCGAGTGCTCCATCTGTGCACGTGCTGACTCCGGGCGCCTTTATTTGAAGCCCTCACCACCGACATTTTCATGATGGCCCCTGCCTCACCCCATGCAGCGAGCCCGACATCAGCACAGCGCACAGAACAGTGCACAACCTGCAGCATCACCCCTGCCTCCTGTGATCTCTCTCCACCATCCCCCGGTAAGCTACATTCGGCTTATAAGGTGCACCCCCCCATTTTCCTTCCAAATTTTTGGGAGGAAAAGTGCGTCTTATAATCCAAAAAATACGGTACATAAATAATAAAGCTCTGGCGACCACCATGATGATCGGCTGATTACCATGAGTGCCACTGACGGGCCACCTGGCAATCGCTGGAATATTCTGGGAGAGAAGCCATAGACAGGTGGTCGTTAGCGGTGAACGAGTACCTAACCATACTCGCTATGCTCATAACGAGTACTGTCTAATACTCACATATTCGTTCGTGTGCAATGGAAGTCAATTGGGAAAAACTCGCAAAGAAACGAGTAACCCGAATGTTGCACTATTAGTGCAAGTAGCGAATAGTGCAGAATTCGGGTTACTTGTTACGTTGCGAGTTTTTCCCTTTGACTTGTATTGCACGTGCTACTCGAGTATTAGACCGTGCTCGTTATGAGTATAGCGAGTACAAATAGTTAGGTACTCGCTCAACTCTAGCAGTCGTTAGTGGCCATTGCAGGGAAAAGGCAGGGTTACAGGGCGGACATTCAGTCAAGGGATGATTCATTTCTAACTTACTGGCTCATGGAACAGGGTCTTCTTTATCAGATGCCTGCATTAACTCTGCCTAAGAAGGGAATTAGGAGCCCAGTATTAAAAAAAAAAAATGGTCTTACATTAAAAGATGCAATAAAAAAATTAATGCATTTCATGTTGGATTTCTACTTTAAGTCTGACTTTTTCTTAGTACTGTGAGCGAAATGCACTCCTTGTATGCCTTTGGAACTCCAAATTAAGAAGATTTGTTTTACGAGCGCCCGGGAAATCAATACAGCGCACACTTGCTTTGTCGTGTACTGAAAGTTTCTGCTTTTAGTGCATGTGACCAGTTTATATAAGGTCACAGACAAAGGAAAAATTGGCTCCAACTTATGAGCCAATAGGAACAAAATAGCGTGAACAGAAATGTGAACTTCCCCGCCCATCAGTGCTAGCTGAACCTTATGACATCATTAGTTATAAGACAAGATGGACATTATAGGAACAAAATGGATTCTGTTCTCTCACAGCACTCGTTATGGCATTACCCTGTGTAATTTATTTAAAGCAAAAAATGAAATCGTAAAAAAAAAAAAAATATGGGCAACTCTGTTTCAATGTTCCATACATTAAGGCTATGTGCACATGCAGTACAGTGGAACCTCGGTTAATGAGTAACCCGGTTTGCGAGTATTTCGCTATACGAGCAAAGCTTGCTGTACATTTGTAACTCTGTTAACGAGCAGGCTTTGCCATACCAGCAAAATACTCACCGCACACACTTCTGGTTCCATACTTCCACCGCGCTCTAACCCGCTCTTGCAGTCCGCACAAACACACACAAGCACACATATTATGCTCACCTTACCTTCTGTTCCATCGCCGCCCCCCCCCCCTTTTCTTGTAGTTCGCCACTAGAGGATGTGTATCGGGTAACCATCGTGACGAGGGAGGAACTTCCGCTGTCAGCCGCTACTCAAAGGCAGTGCGCTGGCCAATCAGAGGCAGGCGGCTCATGCCTTTTGACGTCAGCGCGCTGGTAGCGGAAGTTCCTCCATCGTCGCAATGGTTACCCGATACACATCCTGTACCGGCGAATTACAAGAACCAGGAGGCCGGCGATGGAAGGTAAGGTGAGCATAATATGTGTGTGTGTGTGTGTGTGTGTTTGTGCGTGTATGGAATGGCACAATAAGGGACCAGGATGGGACATTGAACAAGTTGTGGAATTAATTCTCTGCATTTCAATGATTTCCTATGGGCAATCTTGCTTTGCTAGACAAGTAACTTGGTTTACAAGCACAGTCCCAGAACGGATTGTTCTCGTTAACCATATTTCCACTGTACTATTGCATGCAGTTTTGTGACAAAACTGCACTCAAAAATGCATAAAAAAACCTTCATAAAAATGCCTCGTGTTCCCAGGGTCTAAATGTGCGTCTCTTGCTGATGTTACGGCCTTACTCCTTTTTGTCTACATACATTTTCGGTGCCGTGAAACTGTTCACAAAGTATTGCCCAGCAATCGGTTGTAATCAGGGGGAACACTGTAATTTCTGTGCTGCGGCTATTCAAAGCAATACTTTGCGTAACGCTGGATAGGATATAAACAGACATACACTCTTTGTATTCACTCTGGCCAAGACAAAAGGATATTTCTTTATCGTTCCTATGGGAGACCCAGACCATGGGTGTATAGCTTCTGCCTCCGGAGGACACACAAAGTACTACACTCAAACGTGTAGCTCCTCCCTCCTAGCATATACACCCCCTGGATGACAATCTAACCAGTTCAATGCTTTGTGTTTCAGGAGGTCACACACACACATGCATTCTCTGATTTTTGATTTTTTGGATTTCAAAGATTTGGAAGAAAAGCGGGTCCAGTCTGGACTCCCGGCATGTCCCTTCTCACCCCACTGTGTCGGCGGTGCTGTTAAGGTTGATTTTACAAGGCTGGAGCCTTCACATGCCGCGCTCCTTCACCATCCCCTGGGCTCTGGCTTGAAGTGGGAGCCATCACGGTTCTCACTGCTTTGCAGGAGACCGGTCTCCATCCGCAGCCCTGTTCAGGATCCTGTCGGACGGAGCGTTTAATCCCCCCCCCCAGGGACCTGGCACCTGCGTCTCAAAAGCTAAGTATGAGACGTTTTTACCACAGAAAGTGGTCTTTCCAGGGGTCCCTTGTACTTTATTTATTGGGGGGAGTGTGTTATATGACTGTGGTAACATTTCCGGCCGGTTCTCCAGTTTTCACTGGAGAACCGCGCCGATGGTGCCTGCACGCTGGCTGCATGTTTAAATCTAGGCCCCGGCTTCGCCTGAGGCCTAGTTTCGGTTTCACTCCCCCTGCATGTCAGTCATGCAGAGGGACAGTGTGGCTCCGCCCAGCGGCTGTTCATCACAGGGAACGGACACTCCTCACTGAGGAAAGATTCCCTTCCCTGTATACCTCATTTGCCCGCTCTCAGAGTAGGCCCCGCCCCCTCTCCTCGCTCCGGTCGCCATTTTCTCAGCGTTCTCAATGTCTGTATAGGCACAGAGATACCACATTGTGACAAATGGGGGCCTGGGCTGGGGGACTGGAGGGCACAGAAATGTATGTTAAACGGTCTGGCAAGTCACAACCTCCAGTTGTGCAGCTGCTTATATTCTCTGTTTATATACTCTGCTGGGGGTCATTCTGGAGATGCATTCCCTCACAGAGCCCCCACTTCTGCAGCATGTCTCACATTAGAGCAAGGCTGCAAGGCTGTTCTTAATATGCACTGCATGTAGACTCGTACTGCCTGTACTGAGCACATAAACACAGTGGTCCCTCAGCCTGGAGGCTCGTCAGTGGTCCCTC
Organism: Anomaloglossus baeobatrachus; assembly: GCF_048569485.1. Lineage (NCBI taxonomy): Eukaryota > Metazoa > Chordata > Amphibia > Anura > Aromobatidae > Anomaloglossus > Anomaloglossus baeobatrachus. The sequence continues at coordinate 44,262,965 of NC_134355.1, read as the reverse complement.
CAGCTGCTCCGGTGGGGCTGAGCATGCATTAGCCCCCTTCTCAGGGCGCTTCTGCTGCTACGGCTCGCTCAGCAAGCTCTCAGAGGACTCTTCATCTGGTCTCAGACCCCATCCTCCTAAAATGGAGACGCAGGGTCCCCTGTCCTTCCCCGTCCCGCAGCTCTGATTCACGAGCTGACTCACTGGACGTGGAGGATGTCTTTACTGGGGGCTCGGACGCTACTTAATGTACCATTGATCTGTCTGAAGGTGATGCAGATGCTAATGATTTGATTGCGTCCATTATATTTGTACTGGACCTCAATCCGCCTGTATCAGGGGAGTATCCCCCTCTGGCAGAAAGGCATCAGTATACCTTAAAGAGAACAAGGAGTGTGTTCCTTAACCACTCCAGTTTTCAGCCCACTGTGACCAAGCCCAGAGCCTGTCCTGACAGACGCTCCCAAAGCGTGGTTCTGATGACTGTTTCCCCCTTCCACCAGAGGTGGTCAAGGAGTGGGCTCATTCCCAAGGGTGGTCCCTCCGGTGTCTAGTATTTCAGCTCGGATAGTTGTATCAGTGGCTGATGGCACCTCTCTAAGGATCCCACTGTACATTAATTCTGTACTGGACCTCAATCCGCCAGTATCAGAGGAGCAACCCTCTCTGGCAAAAAGACTCCAGTTTACCTTGCCTAAGAGAACAAGGAGTGTGTTCCTTAACCACTCCAGTTTTCAGGCCACTGTGACCAAGCCCAGGGTCTGCTCTGGCAAACGCTTCCCAAAGCGTGGTTCTGATGACAGTTTTCCCCTTCCACCAGAGGTGGTCAAGGAGTGGGCTCATTCACCAAAGGTGGTCCCTCCGGTGTTTAGACTCTCAGCCCGGACGTTGTATCAGTGGCTGATGGCTCCTCACTTACGGCTTTTGCTGTCCGCCAGGTTGTCCTTCTGGCCAAATCTGTATGGAGGCGGCAGGGGCCTCGTTCTCCCCAGCTTTTGCAGCAGTGCGGCTTTCAAAGCCATCTCTGCTTCTCTAGAGGAGATGCATTCCCTCACAGGGACTCTTTGCCCGAAATGGTTGCCTTAACTTCCAGACTTCAGTCTTTTCATCCTATGCCATGTCTGCCATGCTGGAGACTCTCACCGCACTGCGGTGGCCTTGGCTAATTTCCTCACTATCCGCAGGCTTCTGGGGCTTCGGAAGTGGAAGGCGGATGCTTCTAAAGAAGTTCCTTGCTGGGCTCCTTTTTGCTGGGACCAGACTGTTCGGGAACAACTGGATGAAATTATTAAGGAAGCTCTTGGCGGGAAGAGTTTCTTCCATGCCACAAACCTAAACCAGGAAACCTGTCCAGGGCAGGAATCAGTCGAGGTTTCGTTCTTTTTGTTCCTCCATCTGATCGTTCTCTAAGCCCTCGTCCTCGTCCACTGGCTCAGACAAGGATCGTAAACCCAAATGGCGCACGAGAAGACCGCAGGACATGCTGCCACTAAGTCAGCCTCCTCCTGGCTATCTGGCCACGCCAGCAACGTCCTTGGTCGGTGACAGGCTCTCCCACTTTGGCGACGTATGGTTTTAACACGTCTCCGATCAGTGGGTGCGAGATACCATCTCCCACGGCTACAGGATAGAATTCTATCCAGCCCGCCAAACAGATTTTTTCTGTCAACTCCCCCCTGCTCCAAGGCCGCCGCCTTCTCACAGGCTGTGGCATTCTTGCAGGCCACTGGAGTGATTGTACCGGTTCCCGACTGGGAGCGGTTCTGAGATTTCTGCTTAAATCTATTCCTACTACCCGAGGAGGGCGGTGCCTTCCGACCTGGATCTCAAGCTTCTCAAGCATGTTCAGGTGCGGCAGTTTCGCATAGTCTCTGTGATCAATCAATGACCCAAGGAGACTCCCTAGCATCCATCGACATCAGAGATGCCTATCTGCATGTGCCAATCGCAGTTTCACACCAGCGTTGGCTACGTTTTGCAATCAGAATGGTCCAATTCGTGGCTCTTCCCTTGGGGTTAGCCACGGCCCCTCGAGTATTCTCAAGGTCGGGGCAGCTGTGATTGCCGTCCTGCACCTCTAGGGGTTGGCAGTGATCCTTTTGTCCAGGACAGCCTTCTAGTCTGGGCTTCATCCAGTGCAGACTGTTAGCGGAGTGCCTCGCTCACTCTCGCCACTCTAACCAATTTGGGTGGTTTGTCATTCTGTCCAAGTCCACTCTGACTTCGACCCAGAAGTTCACATACCCAGGGACGCAATTCGAGACTCTGTCGGCACTTGTGAAGCTGCCCTTAGTCAAACAGCAGTCCCTCCGCTGGCGGTCGACGTCGTTCCATCAGGCACCTAATACAGGTGCTGGATCAGATGGTGGTGTCAATGGAAGCAATTCCCTTGCCCAGTTCCATCTGCGTCCTCTGCGGCTGGATATTTTCCGCTGTTGGATCAAGCGGACTTCCTCCTTCCACGGGTCGGTGGCTTCGCCACAGACCAGGGGCTCTTTTCAGCGGTGGCTTCGTCCCCTCTGTCTCAGGGACGCTCCTTCCTGGCTCCGTCCCGGGTGATCCTCACCAAGATGCTAATCTATCCGGCTGGGGAGCAGTTTATCTCCACCATGGAGCGCAGGGCACTTGGACTCTGTCCGAATCAGCCCTCTGAATCAATGTGCTGGAAATCAGAGCTGTGTTTCTAGCTCTCTAAGCCTTTCACCATCTGTTGGCGGCCAGGCACATTCGAGTCCAGTCAGACAACGCTACAGCGTTTGCCTACATTAACCTCCAGGGCGGGACATCAGCCGCCTGGCAATGTTGGAAGTTCATCGCATTCTTCAGTGGACGGAGGACTCCTAGTCCACCATATCCGCAGCCCACATCCCAGACGTGGAAAACTGGGAGGCAGATTGTCTCAGCCGTCAAACCGTGGCTCCACGATCCTCAGGTTTTTGCGGCAGACGCACTGGTTCAAGTTTGGTCCCAGCTTCGTCTGTCTTACGTGTTTCACCCTCTAGTTCTTGCCCAGAGTCCTGCGCAAGATCAGAAAGGAGGGCCGTCGGGTCATTCTCATTACTCCAGACTGACCCAGGCAAGCTTGGTACCCTGACCTGCTCCGTCTGTCCGTAGAGGTGCCATAGCATCTCCCGGACTGTCCAGACCTTCTCTCACGAGGTCCGTCCTTCCGCCAGAACCTGCGGCTCTCAGGTTGACGGCGTGGCGTTTGAGTCAGGGCTGTGGAGTCGGAGTCGTGGAGTCGGAGTCGGAGTCGGAGCTCATTTTGGTGGAGTCGGAGTCGGTATAAAATGCACCGACTCCGACTCCTAAAATATATAATAAATTGGGGACAGGAGTGCAATGCAGAATGTGCTGAATATTTTACTAAATAATAACATTTAGTATAATGCTTATATTTAAGTGAAAAATTTATTGTAGTACAATGTGAACATCAGACATTTAATTGTTTTTATGATACAATAATCAAGATATTTGGATAGAACATAAAATATTTATTGGAATACAACTTTAGAACACAAAAAACTAATAAATTGTAAATATGTAAAATATATATATATATATATATATATATATATATATATATATATATATATATATATATATATATATATACAGTGTATATACACACACAAGATATATATGTAATCTACTGTATATTACATAGTGTATTACATATTTACAATTTATTACAGTTTTTTGTGTTCTAAAGTTGTATTCCAATAAATATATTTTATGTTCTATCCAAATATCTTGATTATTGTATCATAAAAATTATTAAATGTCTGATGTTCACATACACATATTCATGTACTACAATAAATTTTTCACCTAACTATAAGCAATATATGTAGGAGTCGGAGTCGGAGCCGGAGCCGGAGTTGGAGTCGGTGCAAGAGAATTTGAGGAGTCGGAGTCGGAGTCGAAGGTTTGGCTTACCGACTCCACAGCCCTGGTTTGAGTCATGGATCTTGACGACTTCTGGTATCCCTCCTGAAGTCATCTCCACTATAACTCGAGCTCGGAAGTATCCTTTGGCCTTTTGGCCTTGCCGACCCTCCTGTCCCTTCTACAGTCCGGTCTGCAGCTAGGACTATCCCTCAATTCCCTTAAGGGACAGGTCTCGGCTCTGTCAGTGTTGTGCCAGCGGCGTATCGCCCGGCTGGCCCAGGTGCGCTCCTTCATGCAGGGCGCATCTCACATCATTCCGCCTTACCGGCGGCCCTTGGAGCCATGGGACCTTAATTCGGTCCTCACGGCTTCCGGAAACCCCCCTTTGAGCCTCTTAGGGAGGTTTCTTTGTTTAGTCTTTCACAGAAAGTGGTCTTTCTAGTGGCCATGACTTCCCTCAAGGGAGTCTCTGTTTTGGCTGCACTCTCTTCGGAGCCCTCCCTTCATCAAGACAAGGTGGTTCTCCGTCCGACTCCGGACTTTCTCCCTAGGGTGGTTGCTGTTTCCACCTTAACCGGGGCATTTTCCCTGCCTTCCTTTTGTCCGGCTCCTGTTCATCGCTTTGAAAGGGCGTTGCATACTCTGGATCTGGTGCGGGCGCTTCGGATCTATGTGTCTCGCACCGCTGTTCTTAGGCGGTGCACCTCTCTCTTGTGCTGACCGCTGGTCAGCGTAAGGGCCTTTCGGCATTTAAGCCGACCCTGGCTCGTTGGTTTAGGTCGGCCATTTCCGATACCTACCAGTGTACTCAAGTGCCTCTCCCGCCGGGGATCAAGGCACACTTGACCAGAGCTGTCGGTGCCTCTTAGGCTTTCAGGCCCAGGCTACGGCTCAGCAGGTCTGTCAGACTGCCACTTGGACTAGTCTGCATACCTTTTCGAAGCACTACCAAGTGCATGCTCTTGCTTCGGCAGATGCGAGTTTGGGCAGACGCATCCTTCAGGCGGCTGTCGCCCATTTGTGAAGTTAGGTTTCGCCTACTTCTCAGTTTTTCTGTTTATTCCCACCCATGGACTGCTTTAGAACGTCCCATGGTCTGGGTCTCCCATAGGAACGATAAAGAAAAAGAGAATTTTGTTACTTACCGTAAATTCTTTTTCTTATAGTTCCGACATGGGAGACCCAGCACCCTCCCTGTTGCCTGTTGGCAGGTTTCTTGTTCCGTGTGTTATCACCGGCTGTTGTTGTAGACAGAGGTCCCGGTTGTTCCGGGTTTTGCTCTTTCTCTTCTTGTGGGTGGATGTCCTCCTTCAGCTTTTGCACTAAACTGGCTAGGACTGGCTACCAGGGGGTGTATATGCTAGGAGGGAGGAGCTACACGTTTGAGTGTAGTACTTTGTGTGTCCTCCGGAGGCAGAAGCTATACACCCATGGTCTGGGTCTCCCATGTCGGAACTATAAGAAAAAGAATTTACGGTAAGTAACAAAATTCTCTTTTTTAAGAGGTTATATATGATGAATTATCAGAAAACCTGTTAAAAAAACATTAAATATGCTCTTGAAAAGGATTTACCCCACAAAATATTGTATAATAATATTTTTATTCCATGTAAATTGGTTAATCTGTGCCCAAAGATCATACGATGGCGTTTCTGGAGACCCCGCTATGCAACATGTACCTCTGACAGCAGCCATGGCTGGACACATGCACCGCGTACCTTCTCATTTTGCTCTTTCAACTTTGCGGAGAGATCCCAGTTGGTGAAGCCACCCTGTGATTTATCGTCAGCTTTTATGCTTCTCCTCGGAAGATGAAGCCGGACGTGCAGACCGGAAAAGATTCTGCATAGACGTCGGCAAATAACAGCAGGGGCTTTACACTCCTCAGCTCAATGTTCTAAAAATTGCACACTCATCGACAAACCTGCACTCGCATAGGGTTGACCCCGATGGCCCTTGAGGTCCCTTCCAACTCTACCATTGTATGACAACGACTTAACACCTTCATGGGGGTGATGGTGATCCAAAAATTGTAATTTATGAAAACCTTAGTAGTCGATGCTTTCATTCTACCGCCGGTGCGCAAAAATGTGTAGGTCATGATTGGTTGGTTGCACGATACCTTCACAATACATTTTAGATTTGCAGCCAACTTTTCTTTGTCTGTTTTACAATATCGATCCAGAAAGGTTAATTGTTCCGCTCCAACTTTGCCAAAATTACTGACAAACAATTGATACAAGCGGAGATGCGGAGAATACCTTGTTGCTTCACTGGTTACTGTGGACTACTAAGCATCAAATGGAACAAAAATGCGTTGGGAGTAAATTGTGCCAAAATTATTCCAAGTCACAAGCATCGTAATTTGGCACATTATCCACACATTGGGAGTTCGGACCGTGATGGCCAAAGTGACCGAGGGTCCTGATCTGAACCCATATGTGGTTGTTGAGTTCAGGCCAGGAGACTCATATCTGATCCGTTCCCGGACTGTGAATTTTGGATGTTTAAAACCTAGTTAAGGAGGGTTTTTAGGTGTTTTTGGAGCCGAAACTGTCCAAATTTCTGCTCTGAAAAAGCATCAAAAAGTCTCAGCCGACACCATAGGAGCAAGCTTAGATCTTTGCCGGTTTTCCTTATCGCAATAAACATTTCTTTAAGGTTTTAGATCAATCTTACTTTTGCCTGAAACGTTTATACATTTTCGTTCGAAATTGGCATGCTATATATTTTTCGACTTTTGCTCCGTTTGCACCCAAAAACTGGCATGAATGAATAAACATGGGCCAAAGTCTTACTAGTTTTTTGGACTTTAGGCCTACGAATAATACTTGACTCCATGCCACCATTCGAATGTGTACTTTATTTTTATTTTATTACAGGATTATATTGTATTCTAATTTGAGAGTGTGGACACTTGTGGTTTGGATTTCGTCCGAAAAGAACAAATAAAGGTAACTAGATTTTTTTTTTTATATACAGTACAGACCAAAAGTTTGGACACATCTTCTCATTCAAAGAGTTTTCTTTATTTTCATGACTCTGAAAATTGTAGATTCACATTGAAGGCATCAAAACTATAAATTAACACATGTGGAATGAAATACTTACCAAAAAAGTGTGCAACAACTGAAAATATGTCTTATATTCTAGGTTCTTCAAAGTAGCCACCTTTTGCTTTGATTAGTGCTTTGCACACTCTTGGCATTCTCTTGATTAGCTTCAAGGGATAGTCACCGGAAATAGTTTTCACTTCACAGGTGTGCCCTGTCTGGTTTACTAAGTGGGATTTCTTGCCTTATAAATGGGGTTGGGTCCATCAGTTGTGTTGTGCAGAAGTCTGGTGGATACACAGCTGATAATACAAATTCTAACAGGGTATTCATTAGGACTATCACCAAGAAAACAGCAGCTAAGTAAAGAAAAACGAGTGGCCATCATTATTACTTTAAGAAAAGGTCAGTCAGTCTGAAAAATTGGGAAAACTTTGAAAGTGTCCCCAAGTGCAGTGGCAAAAACCATCAGATGCTACAAAGAAACTGGCTCACATGAGGACCGCCCCAGGAAAGGAAGACCAAGAGTCACCTCTGCAGTGGAGGATAAGTTTATCTGAGTCACCAGCCTCACAAATCGCAGGTTAACAGCAGCTCAGATTAGAGACCAGGTCAATGCCACACAGAGTTCTAGCAGCAGACACATCTCTAGAATAGCTGTTAAGAGGGGACTTTGTGCAGCAGCCCTTCATGGTAAAATAGCTGCTAGGAAACCACTGTTAAGGACAGGCAACAAGCAGAAGAGACTTGTTTGGGCTAAAGAATGAATTAAGGAATGGACATTAGACCAGTGGAAATCTGTTCTTTGGTCTGATGAGTCCAAATTTGAGCTCTTTGGATCCAACCACCATGTCTTTGTGCGACCCAGAAAAGGTGAACGGATGGACTCTACATGCCTGGTTCCCACCGTGAAGCATGGAGGAGGAGGTGTGATGGTGTGGGGGTGCTTTGCTGCTGACACTGTTGGGGATTTATTCAAAATTGAAGGCATTCTGAACCAGCATGGCTGCCACAACATCTTGCAGTGGCATGCTATTCCATCCGGTTTGCGTTTAGTTGGACCATCATTTATTTTTCAACAGGACAATGACCCTAAAAACACCTCCAGGCTGTGTAAGGGCTATTTGATTAAGAAGGAGAGTGATGGGGTGCTACGCCAGATGACGTGGCCTCCACAGTCACCAGACCTGATCCCAATCGAGATGGTTTGGGGTGAGCTGGACCGCAGAGTGAAGGCAAAAGGGCCAACAAGTGCTAAGCATCTCTGGGAACTCCTTCAAGACTGTTGGAAGTCCATTTCCAGTGACTACCTCTTGAAGCTCACCAAGAGAATGCCAAGAGTGTGCAAAGCAGTAATCAAAGCAAAAGGCGGCTACTTTGAAGAACCTAGAACATAAGACATATTTTCAGTTGTTTCACACTTTTTTGTTAAGTATTTCATTCCACGTGTGTTAACTCTTAGTTTTGATGCCTTCAATATGAATCTACAATTTTCATGAGAGTAAAGAAAACTCTTTTGAATGAGAAGGTGTGTCCAAACTTTTGGTCTGTACTGTATGTCTAACTTTATTAAATAAAAATTAAAACCCCAAAAAATATAAAACAAAGTTGTAAAAATGTTTCTTTTCTTTATTTCAGATTGTTTTGACTACAGAAAATCTCTGTAAAATCACCTTTTCCTTCCTAAAAACTATAATTTCGGGTAAGTCTTGGAAAGAATAATAAAAATGAAATCCTTAGAAATAAAATAAAAAAATTATAATAGTGTATTTTTTATGTTACAGGTCGGTTGAAAAGCTCATACCTAAACTTCAGCAATGCCTTCATGTATCATTAAAGGTTGTTTTAACACATGGAAGCAAAAAGACTCAAAAGTTATTCTCCACGTTTTTCCCAAAGATAAAGAAGGAATAAAATTGTGGCTGAGACAGTCCCCGGAAAACTTTCCGAATGTTGAAGAGCTGGTTGATAAAATACACGCTCAGAATAAATGGGGCACTTTTAGGTTGTGCTCGAAACATTTTACTGACGATCAATACTTCCACGAGGGGACAAAACGAAGGCTCAGGCCTCACGCTATTCCCACCTTATTCGCGGCTGACATTTTACCTTCCGATATGGTGGGACAAAAAGGCGCAAAAAGGAGAAGGAAGTCCTCAAGCGATGATCTGGAGGTCGAAAATATAAGTGAAGGTGCATCAAGCAATATTCTGTTCTATCCACAAACATCTGACACTAGGGACACCTTCATGCAGCAAGTCTCGCCATCACATTTACATATTGTACTTCCGAGTACAAGTCTATTAGCGATGGGGAAGTCCAGAATGGCAGAAAAGGCTATGAACACCGATGCTTTCTTTAATACTAAATGCCAAGCTGTGGGGACCTATCCCATGTTCGGTAAAAAAAATGCTTCCTGCCAAACAAAGCCCTGGAAGGGAAAATCTCAGGGTACACTTTGTAACATTTTAATGGAGGAATGTATAAAACCTAATCAGGGATTGACTCAACGCAACATTCGTCAAGCTGAAAAAAGTTGGTCATCAGGTATGCGCAATACAGGCTTTACTGCTAAGCCCCAAATGGGAACAGAACAAGGTGTTAATCGTTCCACCACTTCCACGCAGGCCATATTTCCAAACAATGAAAAAGAACCTCATGCCAACAATCGACTTGACCACAATGATGGTTCACCGTCAATCAAAGCTGAGCAGATAAGTCCTCCCATTAGCAGAATGGAAAGCAATTGTGGACAGTCTTCTAAATGTAGCCAACTAATCTCAGAATCAAATGAAAGCCTAACAGATCTCAAGTCAGAAAATACTTCATCCGCCTCTGATAGTGAAGACCCCGATGAAGATTCTGAAACCAGATCTAGCACCGACGACTCGGAAAAGGATGAATCGTCTGCCAGAAAACCTGGACATTTCAATGAGCCTACAAATGAAGAAAATTTTACAGTTTTAAAAAGTTGTTTATACGACCTAATCAAGCTCATACGATGTCAGTATCGGCACGCGTGTAACGCGCCCTTGACAAATGTTCAAGTCAAAACATTGGGCTCTGTAATCGCCATCGATGTACTGTGCTGCAAGGGCCACAATTCTACTCTTTGGCACAGCCAAGCAATAAAGACTAAAACGACTGGGGGGAATCTACTACTGAAAAGTGAGGGGTCTTGTCAGCAAGTTGAACCTTCAGAAACAAAAACTTTTTTTCACAATTTTGAATATTTCGATGATCTCCCAAAGTAAATACTAGAGACTTCAAAAACAAGTGCATTCATTACCTTCTGCCAAGTGTTAACGAAAAAGTTGCAAACTTTTTTCAAATTTGACTGTAAATGTTTTTAGGCTTGTTTAGAGATTGGCAAATCTCTCCGATCTGTTCTGGTAGAGAACGACAAATTACCCTGACCTGTCCTACTAGAGATCGACGTATCTCTCCGATCTGTCCTACTAGAGATCGACGTATCTCTCTCATCTGGCCTACTGCCCTACTAGAGATCAACATACCTCTCTGATCTGTTCTAGGGATCGTCATATCTGTCGTAATAGAGATCAACATACCTCTGATCTGTCGTACTAGAGATTGACGTATCTCTCCTACTAGAGATTGACGTATCTCTGTGATCTGGCCTACTAGACATCAACATATCTCTCTGATCTGTCTTGTGAGAGATCTCGACGAATCACTGATTGGTTCTGGTAGAGATCAACGTATCTCTCCGATCTGTCCTATTAGAGATTGCCGTGTCTATCTGATCTCTCCTCGTATTAGAGATTGCCATGTCTCTCCCATCTGACCTACTAGAGATCGACGTATCTGTCCGATCAGTCTTGAATCACATCGACGAATCACTTTGATTGGTTCTGGTAGAGATCAACAAATGTCTTCGCTCCCTCCTGCTGTTAATTTTTATTGACACTAATGTTCCCTTACATTACTCTACAGGTTTTTCGGAGACCTGTGAGGATAAGGTAGTTTTTCTTGGATGTGTTGCCTATAGCGAATACATTTTTTATGATACAATGATTGCTAGGATAGAGTTAGGAACCCTAGAACATAACATCATTTTAATGTTGAATGTTGGCAATTTAAAGAGCCACATTTGGCTGTAGATTTAAAGGGAATGTATGGGCCTTTTTTTTCTCTATGGGTTTAAGCACTTATCAGGAAGTACTTGCTAACTAACTTCCTGTTCTTGCATGCGATGAATATTCCTATCGGCGATTCCCCTACTCCCTTCGGGTCAGTCTTTTTCCGCTCTGCTTTGTTGATGGGGGGGGTCACTACCGACATCATGTTGATTGACAGACCTTTACCTGGTTTCATTAGGCTGAGCTGGCCGTCAGCCAATATAACCCTAACCCATGACCTTCTCATGTCAGATAAGGCATCGTTATCCGTGACTGCTCTAAGCCGGGAGAGAACGTTGCTCTCCATAACAGACAGGTAGTGCCGGATGCAGTGTCTGCTCTCCACCTCTGCTCCTTTTACATGGTTAGAGACGCTTAACTCCTTGACACAGCACCCAAATCCCGGGGACAGGAGCAGCGGTGGAGAGCTGGTGCTCAGCCCTCAAAGGGTGAGTACTATCTGTTTGTTGTTATTTTACATTGGTACCATTGTTTGGGGACCACTTTTGTAAAAGTAGAAAACCCGTTTAATGACCCAAAACTAATAGAATTTGCCAAGCCAATACGTGGAGATGTCATTTCTGTAGTAGGACTTTTGTGTTTACATAGGGTTTACTAGATGCCATATGGGTCATAATATTGCACCTATTGAAAGCCAAATTATCCGGAAATTATCCCTGTACGCCAATGCATTTTTATGTTTTTAAAGTCGCCTTCCAGTTGGTTAAAATTGATGTCATATTGTTAAGGGGTTTGCACTAGGTTATTAAGTTATTCTATATCGGTAGGGATTAATTTATTGATACCTTGGTGTCTCACCGTTGTGACCCCGAGTTATCTTGAGAACGGCACTCTGAACAACACCGTCTGAATAGAGCGGAGGTTGAGTGAGCGCTCGTCTGCTCCTTTCATTCTCTTTGGGACGGCCGGACGTGGTAGAGTACGTCGCTCGGCTGTGTTGGCCATTTCCATAGAGATCAGTGGAAGTGGCAACTTTTTTTTTTAAAGATGGGCCATCAATTTTACCAAGTGGAAAATCCTTTTAAAAAAGAAAACACATTCATAATAGTGCAAATAAATTCAGTTCAATATGTCTTTAGCTCCTCAAAATATATTGTAAATGATCCTCATTTTGGCGATTCATTGTTATGCTGTAAGAATCTTTTGTTTAGTAAACTATTTTGTTGGTTTTATATTTTCCTGTATTTTCTTTAACTTTAAAATTGTAAAAAAAAACAAAGTATATAAATTATATGGGGATAAAAAGTAAGAAATTACAACATTCCATTCATTATTTGTGGCATTCTATAAAGGAAAAAAATAATTTATGGTATATAAAATATATGCACAATATAAATACAACACTGCGTACACTGTCAACAATCCAATCCACCTTGAGTGGACGTGGACATTCCCTCACTGAGGTATCGAGTCTACGAAGAGGAGGAAGCAGCTGCTTAGGGACAGACACATGTAGAGGCTTCTGCTTTTTAGAAAGTGTTTTATTTCTTCCCTGTCATGGATTCACAGTTACACAGCTCAGTACTGCTGTGTAATGTCCTCCATTCTGCTGCTGCTTCTGAACATGTGCTACATACAGTTAGGTCCAGAAATATTTGGACAGTGACACAAGTTTTGTTATTTTAGCTGTTTACAAAAACATGTTCAGAAATACAATTATATATATAATATGGGCTGAAAGTGCACACTCCCAGCTGCAATATGAGAGTTTTCACATCCAAATCGGAGAAAGGGTTTAGGAATCATAGCTCTGTAATGCATAGCCTCCTCTTTTTCAAGGGACCAAAAGTAATTGGACAAGGGACTCTAAGGGCTGCAATTAACTCTGAAGGCGTCTCCCTCGTTAACCTGTAATCAATGTAGTTAAAAGGTCTGGGGTTGATTACAGGTGTGTGGTTTTGCATTTGGAAGCTGTTGCTGTGACCAGACAACATGCGGTCTAAGGAACTCTCAATTGAGGTGAAGCAGAACATCCTGAGGCTGAAAAAAAAGAAAAAATCCATCAGAGAGATAGCAGACATGCTTGGAGTAGCAAAATCAACAGTCGGGTACATTCTGAGAAAAAAGGAATTGACTGGTGAGCTTGGGAACTCAAAAAGGCCTGGGCGTCCACGGATGACAACAGTGGTGGATGATCGCCGCATACTTTCTTTGGTGAAGAAGAACCCGTTCACAACATCAACTGAAGTCCAGAACACTCTCAGTGAAGTAGGTGTATCTGTCTCTAAGTCAACAGTAAAGAGAAGACTCCATGAAAGTAAATACAAAGGGTTCACATCTAGATGCAAACCATTCATCAATTCCAAAAATAGACAGGCCAGAGTTAAATTTGCTGAAAAACACCTCATGAAGCCAGCTCAGTTCTGGAAAAGTATTCTATGGACAGATGAGACCAAGATCAACCTGTACCAGAATGATGGGAAGAAAAAAGTTTGGAGAAGAAATGGAACGGCACATGATCCAAGGCACACCACATCCTCTGTAAAACATGGTGGAGGCAACGTGATGGCATGGGCATGCATGGCTTTCAATGGCACTGGGTCACTTGTGTTTATTGATGACATAACAGCAGACGAGTAGCCGGATGAATTCTGAAGTGTACCGGGATATACTTTCAGCCCAGATTCAGCCAAATGCCACAAAGTTGATCGGACGGCGCTTCATAGTACAGATGGACAATGACCCCAAGCATACAGCCAAAGCTACCCAGGAGTTCATGAGTGCAAAAAAGTGGAACATTCTGCAATGGCCAAGTCAATCACCAGATCTTAACCCAATTGAGCATGCATTTCACTTGCTCAAATCCAGACTTAAGACGGAAAGACCCACAAACAAGCAAGACCTGAAGGCTGCGGCTGTAAAGGCCTGGCAAAGCATTAAGAAGGAGGAAACCCAGCGTTTGGTGATGTCCATGGGTTCCAGACTTAAGGCAGTGATTGCCTCCAAAGGATTCGCAACAAAATATTGAAAATAAAAAATTTTTTTTGGGGTTTGATTTACTTGTCCAATTACTTTTGACCTCCTAAAATGTGGAGTGTTTGTAAAGAAATGTGTACAATTCCTACAATTTCTATCAGATATTTTTGTTCAAACCTTCAAATTAAACGTTACAATCTGCACTTGAATTCTGTTGTAGAGATTTCATTTCAAATCCAATGTGGTGGCATGCAGAGCCCAACTCGCGAAAATTGTGTCACTGTCCAAATATTTCTGGACCTAACTGTAGATACAGGGGAGCAGACATCCCTCACATCTGTATCATGGCAGCTAAAGTTAGAGAGAACCTTGATAATACAGGCTACAAGTCATATAATTTCCAGAAATAGTGTTCCCCCTTGTACGCATATTCTGAATTTAGAGGTACACTTTTTTTGTAAAATATTTTATATAACATTTTAACAAAGTCCATATTAAATAATATTTTTGGACTTAAAAAAATCTACTTAGAAAAGAACTCTTTTCTACACTGGCATGCAAAAGTTTGTGCATCCCTGGTCAAAATTATTGTTATCGTGAACAGTTATATCGAACCTGTCACCAGGTTTGGCGAATATAAGCTACAGCCACCACCAGTGGGCTCTTATATACAGCGTTCTAGAATACTGCATAAAAGAGCACAGGCCGCTGTGTAGAACGTATGGGTCCGATGGGTGTCGCTGGTCTCCGGTCCGGTGCCTCTTCTCTCTGGTCCAGTGCCTCTTCTCTGCGGCGATTGCGGTCCTCCTATTTCTGAGGCCAGTGTTCATGATGAGGCATGCATCATGCACACTAGCCGGCACTGAGGTCCTACGCAGGCACACTATGATCTTCCCTGCTTAGGGCAGATCACAGTATTGTAGTGCGCGGGCGCTCTTTAATCTTTCCTCACGTTTGTGCACCTTGCATGGATAGTACCTAGCACCCCCTTAATTAATTATCACAGCTTCTAAGCGCTTTTTGTAGGCAACCAAGAGTCTTTCAATTCTTGTTTGAGAGATGTTCATCCATTCTTCTTTAAAGACATATTCCAGTTCTGGGAGATTCCTGGCTCGTCTTCCAAGCACTGCTCTTTTACGGTCTAGCCACAAATTTTCAATGATTTTCAGATCAGGGGACAGTGAGACTATTGTAAAATCTTCGGCTTGCATCTTCTGCAGTCGTCTATTGTGTATTTTGACGTATGTTTAGAATCATTATTCTTTTGTAGAAGCCATCCTCTTTTCTCCTTCAGCTTTTTTACAGATGGTTTACGCTTACATCAAGAATTTGTTGAAATTTCATTGAATTTATTCTTTCCTCTACCCATGAAGGGTTCCTTGTACCATTGGCTGCAACACAACCCGAAATCTTGACTGATCTACCCCCCATGCTTAATGGTTGTCGAGATGTTCTTTTCCTAAAATTCTGTGCTCTTTTTCTCCACACATACCTTTTTGATCATTGTGGCCAAAGAGTTCTATGCTAACCGTATCAGTCCACAGGACTTGTTTCCAAAATGCATCAGGCTTGTTTAGATGTTGTTCTGCAGACTTCTGATGCTGAATGTTTTGGTGAGGATGCAGGAGAGGTTTTCTTCTGACATCTCTTTCATGAAGGCCATATTTGTGCAGGTGTCTCTGAACGGTAGAATAATGTACAACTCTAGAGTCTGCCAAATCTTCCTGGAGATCTTTTGCAGTCACACGGGGTTCTGATTCGCCTCTCCAGCAATCCTACAAGCAGCTCTCTCAGAAATTTTGCTTGGTAACTGCCATTTCTTAATTACATTTCAAACTGAGGAAAGGGAAACTTGAAAACACTTTACTTTCTACTTATAGCCTTCTCCTGCTTTGTGGGCCTCCACCATTTTCAGAGTGCTAGTCAGCTGCTTTGAATAACCCATGACTGCTGTTTTTTGGCACAAGGTTAGAGGAGGCTGGGTTTTTATAAAACTGTGAAATTTGCATCACCTGGCCTATCCCAGCAAAGATAGTCTGTTAGGGTTATGGCTTGTTCACTATTTAAGGATTGAAACCTTAGTCAAAGTTATCTGAGGACCCAAATCTCTGAGGGTGTCCAAACGTTTGCATCAGTCCATTTTCCTTTTTGTAATTTTTCAAATGTAAAGGATGAAAATATTTTATTTATTTTTTTGCCTAAAATACAAAGAAAACGTGTCATTAACTTTATGCCTTTTAGAGCTCATTTCAGTTTGCTTAACTGCTCCCAACAGCAGTAATTTTGACTAGAGGTGCCAAACTTTTGATTGCGCTGACTAAAGACAGATCCGTGAAAACAAATGGCTTATATGTACATCCTATTTTTTTTTTACCAATAAACTTGATTTCCATAAATGAGCTCAAAGAGGACATACAATTATTTATTTCCCAAATTGGGCACTTGAGTCATTAAAAAAAAGAAATTCTGTGTATCTAGCCCCATTGACTTGCATGGGGATGTGAGCTGATGGACAAGAAAATGATTTATGTAGCAAAGGCCTTGAAGTATTTTTCTGGTTATCACCTATCCACGAGGTAGGTAGTAATTTCTACATTGATGGTGGTCTGGCCGGTGAGACTCCCAACGATCGCCAGAACGGGAAACGTCTGTCCCTATTGAATTGTCAGTGTGTATACTCCACCGCTGCTCCACCAGACAGCAGTCAGGTGGTTCTCTGTGGACGACGGTAGTGTGTGCGAGGGTCCTACACGGCGTATTGTGATAGCGGAGGCTGGTGTATACACAAGCTCTGTTACAGAAATGCATATGGTTTCCAGATCTCCCAGCAAAATGCAGTATACAATTTTTAGTGTGTAAGTGGTGAATCAAAAGATCCATGGCTGATAAAAAGTGCCAAGTCCAATACGACACCAGTCATGGTTGCAGACGTCCAGTAGAGGATTATGAGAAGGTCAAAGAAATGTCTCGAGAAAGATCTCTGCAGACGCCCGTCAGCAGAACTTGTCACCACCTACTGAAATCTCTTCACCTGGAGCCAGTGTCAGCTGTGCAAGGGCTTGAAGAAGGGGCATAAAGAGAAGAGTGTGCCATAGGGCAATTGGAGACTGGAGATAGTCATATCTTGGTGTTTGGACCCATTACAATACATCATGCCGTTAAGTGGTTCCATCTAATCGGATGTATAACACCTTACAGAGTAGCAGCGTTATAGTGGGCTCACAAGCTGTTTTACAACCATATGCCTGTATCAGCAGTAACCGGAGCGAGCGCCAGTCGCTGCTGTTTAGCCACTTAAATGTCACTGTCAATCACTCACGATTGTGTCTCGACTCCCTCAATGTGACCACAGGGTGCTGATGAGATCGTAATGGCAGCCGGGGAGCAGCCGGCTGCTATTTTGGCCATCCGGCAAAGCTCCACTCATGGTACAGCTTTATAAGAGATCATCATTTTTGTATAATATAGAGGTATCGCAGTATATAAGCGATCAAATGATAACAAGTACAAATTTTATAATCAAACTAAAATATAATGTAAAGAAAAAAAAATTTGGAGGCAACTCCCGTGTCAAAAAGAAAATAAGCATATATGGTATTGCGCCATCCATAAATCTGAGGGAAGGTTGTATACAACCCCACCACCACCACCGAAAAAGTTAAAAAAAAAAAAAAAAAAAGTGTGTATATATATTAGTTTTCATATAATTTTTCTTTTTTTTTTTTTTTCATCTAATATATAAAGCTGAATGTGTGTGTGTGTGTGTGTGTGTGTGTGTCCGGGATTGGCATCTGCACCGTCGCAGCTACAGGCACAAAATTTTGCACACTCACACGTCTGGACCCCCAGAGTGTCATAGGTTATGTTGTGAGGCGAAATTTTAACCCCGTGCGTTCCAATTTACCAATCAATTTTGCCCCTATCTACATAATGGGGAAAAAGTGAAACGAAAAGTGTATCCGCACTGTCGCATTTACAATCACGAAATTTTGCACAGACACCTCATGTGACCCAGGGAACGTCGTAGACTATGCTTTGACAGGAAAATGTAACCCCGCGCTTTACAGTTACTCTCCAAAAAACATGGCTCCATTAAAGTAAATGGAGCCTGGAACTACAGGTTATTAGTAGGAGCTGTGAGTGGTTGCTATAGGAACAAAAGACATTCATAAGAATAAGAAGCTTATATGTGAGGTAATAAGATGTCGGTGGGGAGACGGATAGAGAAAGACAGAGAGACAGGAAAAGAGACAGACAGAAACAGATGGTGAAAGAGACAGACAGAGACAGACCTGGAAAGAGACAGACCTGGAAAGAGACAGACCTGGAAAGAGACAGACCTGGAAAGAGACAGACCTGGAAAGAGACAGACCTGGAAAGAGACAGACCTGGAAAGAGACAGACCTGGAAAGAGACTGACCTGGAAAGAGACTGACCTGGAAAGAGACAGACAGACAGGGAAGGAGGAGACAACCAGAGAGACAGACAAATATAGATAGCGAAAGACACAGACCTTGATAGTGACAGACGGGTAAAGAGACAGAGAAATAGAGACAGAAAAGGAAAGAGACAGGCAGACACGGAAAGAGACAGACAGGAAAAGACACAGATAAAGACTGGGAGACAGACGGGGAAAAGAGACAGACCTGGAAAGAGACAGACGGAGCACATTACTTTGCCAATTTAGTTAAATCGGTGTGGAATATCTGTGGTGTTGAAATATATGTTGTGAAATGCTTCTATTAGCTTAGTTTTTCCCTTTTAATAATTACATTTCTATCTGTTTTGTGTTTTTTGTATTCAGAATACATTTTTGTTAATACATTCTATTTTGTTAACAAAATAGGTAGTACAGCTAATATATATATATATATATATATATATATATATATATATATATATATATATATATATATATATATATATATATATATATATATATAATTAGTCATATGAAAAAGTTTGGGCACCCCTATTAATGTTAACCTTTTTTCTTATAACAATTTGGGTTTTTGCAGCAGCTATTTCAGTTTCATATATCTAATAACTGATGGACTGAGTAATATTTCTGGATTGAGGTTTATTGTACTAACAGAAAATGTGCAATCCGCATTTAAACAAAATTTGATCGGTGCAAAAGTATGGGCACCTAAACATAAAAGTGACATTAATATTTTGTAGATCCTCCTTTTGCAAAAATCACAGCCTCTAGTCGCTTCCTGTAGCTTTTAATGAGTTCTTGGATCCTGGATGAAGGTATATTTGACCATTCCTGTTTACAAAACAATTCCAGTTCAGTTAAGTTTGATGGTCGCCGAGCATGGACAGCCGCTTCACATCATCCCACAGATGTTCAATGATATTCAGGTCTGGGGACTGGGATGGCCATTCCAGAACATTGTAATTGTTCCTCTGCATGAATGCCTGAGTAGATTTGGAGCGGTGTTTTGGATCATTGTCTTGCTGAAATATCCATCCCCTGCGTAACTTCAACTTCGTCACTGATTCTTGCACATTATTGTCAAGAATCTGCTGATACTGAGTTGAATCCATGCGACCCTCAACTTTAACAAGATTCCCGGTGCCGGCATTGGCCACACAGCCCCAAAGCATGATGGAACCTCTACCAAATTTGACTGTGGGTAGCAAGTGCTTTTCTTGGAATGCCGTGTTTTTTTGCCTCCATGCATAAGGCCTTTTTGTATGACCAAACAACTCAATCTTTGTTTCATCAGTCCACAGGACCTTCTTCCAAAATGTAACTGGCTTGTCCAAATGTGCTTTTGCATACCTCAGGCGACTCGGTTTGTGGCGTGCTTGCAGAAAAGGCTTCTTTCGCATCACTCTCCCATACAGCTTCTCCTTGTGCAACGTGCGCTGTATTGTTGACCGATGCACATTGACACTATCTGCAGCAAGATGATGCTGCAGGTCTTTGGAGGTGGTCTGTGGATTGTCCTTGACTGTTCTCACCATTCTTCTTCTCTGCCTTTCTGATATTTTTCTTGGCCTGCCACTTCTGGGCTTAACAAGAACTGTACCTGTGTTCTTCCATTTCCTTACTATGTTCCTCACAGTGGAAACTGACAGTTTAAATCTCTGAGACAGCTTTTTGTATCCTTCCCCTGAACAACTATGTTGAATAATCTTTGTTTTCAGATCATTTGAGAGTTGTTTTGAGGAGCCCATGATGCCACTCTTCATAGGAGACTCAAATAGGAGAACAACTTGCAAGTGGCCACCTTAAATACCTTTTCTCGTGACTGGATACACCTGCCTATGAAGTTCAAAGCTCAATGAGGTTACAAAACTAATTCAGTGCTTTAGTAAGTCAGTAAAAAGTAGTTAGGAGGGTTCAAATCAAGAAATTGATAAGGGTGCCCATACTTTTGCACCGGTCAAATTTTGTTTAAATGTGGATTGCACATTTTGTGTTAGTACAATAAACCTCATTTCAATCCAGAAATATTACTCAGTCCATCAGTTATTAGATATATGAAACTGAAATAGCTGCTGCAAAAACCCAAATTGTTATAAAGAAAAAAGGTTAACATTAATAGGGGTGCCCAAACTTTTTCATATAACAGTGTGTATGTATATATATTCGGCAGAAAAATTACTGACCGCAGAAAATAGCAAGTCAAACCACTATCTTTTTAGGTGTTTTTTTTTCTGTTTTTTTTTGTTTTTTTTTTACACTAATTTCTGATTTTGTTTTCTTACCATTGAAGTAATCAAAAAATAAAAAAAACTATGGAAGTTTAGTATCGCTTTAATCCTACTTACCTGGAATTTTAGGGTGCCAGGTCATTTTTACCGCATAATGTGCAAGTGGCAAGACAGAACAAAAAGAAAAAATTAAACAGTGCCGTTATTGTTGGGAATTTTCTCAGCACTTGGAATTGTTTTCCCTTGTTTATCAGTATATATATGGTAAAGTTAATGGTGCTATTTAAAACTACAATTCGTCTTGTGCAAAAAACAAGCCGTGGTATAGACGGTAGAGGGGTCGTTTGCAGCACATACATGGGTGTAGACTGGACGATGCAGGGAGCGGTATAGAAGGGTCAGTGCACAGGGGGAGTGTATTTGGAGCAGATTTTCAAGCAGAAAGCTTCGGCATAATGCAGTACCAGGAAAGTTACTGAGATCGCAAAAATATCGCCAACACGTAGTGAAAATGTTCTGCACATAAATTAAATAAGCATTCCTCATCCTGAGCCTTTATGACAACACTTCTTGCACCTTTATTCAGGCCAATTATGTTGTCCTAAAGAATGAGAATCGTGCTTTAAAGCAGATGGGACAACAGAGATCTTGGACCTGAAGAGACTGGTATATTTATTTTACATTTATTTATTTATTTATTTTTTAAATCCACATCAGACTGCTATATAATCCTGATATTAAGATGAACATTTTAGGAGTCAGACTATAGAATGAAAGAGCTCATGAATCCAGTCTGTTCATTGTGCTCCCAACCTGCCTGATTTGCTACAGCTTATACTGAGTAGTGTGAGAGCTCAGTAGGGTGGAGGGACACTGAGAAGCTGTCAATCATGAGTTCGGTGTATTAATTCTCCTACCATCCAGCCCAATTAACAGCTACAGCTTGTCCTGACAAGTGTGAGAGCTCAGCAGGGAGGAGGAACCCTGAGGAGCTGGTAAACATAAGTCCAGTGTATTCATTCTCCTCCCATAAAGCCTGATTACCAGCTACAGCTTGTCTTGACCAGTGTGAGATCTCAGTAGAGAAGAAGGGACACTGAGGTCCTGTTAATCGAGATAGGTGGGCAAAGATTGAGGTAAACTTTCATAAAAAATTACGCAGTCTTTATAACATAGATTTTCAAAGTAAATACACCAGTCTCAACAGGTCTAAGTATTAATGTATGTAGTTGTTTAATCTGGTGACTGATCTGCTTTAATGTTTCTAACCTTGCTGAAAAAAAAAAATACAAGAGTTGATTTTCTTTTTCTGGTGGATCAATAATAGGTTCACAGACTAAAAACTCCTTAATATAAAAAATATCAATTTTATTACCAAAAGCATTTAAAAACACTTCCACATTATATAGAAAATATTAATTGGTGCCATACAAAGATTCCAACATATATCCCCCTTATTATTCTAGTCCTATGTGTTACCCCAATTAAGGAGCAAGAACAAATGTCAGTAAGGCGCAGTATACAAGTATATCCCTAAACAGTCCAATAGTCAAGGGTCCTACAGTCAAGATCCCTAAAAGCAGCACTTTTTTTTACCCTAAATTAGTTGGTTCTGCACTGAGATATAATTCTGTATATACTGCCACTTCCTATATTAGTGAGGAGGCTGTCAACCTTCTACCCCTAATCGACCCGACGCGTTTCCCCTTCAAATAGAAGGTTCTTCAGGGGTCATCAAAAAGTAGTATAGAAAAATACAAATAATTTATACATTATCCTCCAATCATACAGTGAATACAGACATAGTTTTTGTAATCTCCCCAAACAGAGTACATCAAACGAATGATCTTCAGATTGTACAAATGACTATTATAGTCTCCTCTGGTGCTGTCGTATCTTTAGTCTCCAAGAATTGCCAGGAAATACAGAGTTCCACAAAATATTAGCGTGGATATTACCGAACAGAGAATTCCCGTTATAGAAATATTTTCCCAATTTTTGTCATCTCATTCGGGACAAGGCTGTATTTTCAAGGTGAATGATGTCACCTATTAAAAACATGCCCATTCATAATTCCCCTTCAGCAAGCTTTTTCCTTTTCAGTATCCGTGTAGATAAATGGACTAGAGTCCCCTTTAGTCCACAGGTGAACGCTGTCTCCATGTGGATTTTGCAGAGGCTGGGCACGCTCTGAACAACACAGGGAGCCCCAACTACATGCTGGTATATAGTTTTAAACTTATTTGGACCAGGACATGCCAATTGCAACCTGAGGGGACTCTAGTCCATTTATCTACACGGACACTGAAAAGGAAAAAGCTTGCTGAAGGGGAATTATGAATGGGCATGTTTTTAATAGGTGACATCATTCACCTTGAAAATACAGCCTTGTCCCGAATGAGATGACAAAAATTGGGAAAATATTTCTATAACGGGAATTCTCTGTTCGGTAATATCCACGCTAATATTTTGTGGAACTCTGTGTTACCTGGCAATTCTTGGAGACTAAAGATACGACAGCACCAGAGGAGACTATAATAGTCATTTGTACAATCTGAAGATCATTCGTTTGATGTACTCTGTTTGGGGAGATTACAAAAACTATGTCTGTATTCACTGTATGATTGGAGGATAATGTATAAATTAATTGTATTTCTCTATACTACTTTTTGATGACCCCTGAAGAACCTTCTATTTGAAGGGGAAACGCGTCGGGTCGATTAGGGGTAGAAGGTTGACAGCCTCCTCACTAATATAGGAAGTGGCAGTATATACAGAATTATATCTCAGTGCAGAACCGACTAATTTAGGGTAAAAAAAAGTGCTGCTTTTAGGGATCTTGACTGTAGGACCCTTGACTATTGGACTGTTTAGGGATATACTTGTATACTGCGCCTTACTGACATTTGTTCTTGCTCCTTAATTGGGGTAACACATAGGACTAGAATAATAAGGGGGATATATGTTGGAATCTTTGTATGGCACCAATTAATATTTTCTATATAATGTGGAAGTGTTTTTAAATGCTTTTGTTAATAAAATTGATTTTTTTTATATTAAGGAGTTTTTAGTCTGTGAACCAGTTTTGAGCTCTCCTTGTATTACATTTTTCGTGAGAAATTTTGGATCAATAATAGCACTGAGCAAGAACGCGAAATATTGTAGACAGGTCGCAGAAGCTCTTCTCAATAGTGTCTGAAAGGCTGAACATGAGTTTTCTTTCTACAGAAGAGAAAAAAGGACAGCAAGATAAAGAAGAAGAAAGAGAAGAAAAAGAAGCGAGACTCCAGCCCTGTACAGATATCTAAGGTGCGTCCAGGCATTGCTTGGTAGACTCCTGCCACCATTCCTCCTATTCTCTAGTTCATCGAATACTAAAAATGAAGCAACTTTGCCTATAGTCTTTATAATTATCATTATACAAAATAATCTAGAGCTGAATAGACATGTAAAGTGGATGTCGGCCAATAGTTACCCGATCGGCCAGTTTATTCCTATGAATGGAAGGAGATAAGCGGCTGAATGTTCCGGGGCCATCCCTGGTATCTTCTCGGACATCAAATTGTGGCGGATCGATGCAGGGACCCGAGTTTGCCCCCGTGAATCGATGACTTATGATTTAACCACAGCGGACACTTATGGGGATCAGGGTTATGGGTTACTCCTTATTTCATATCATCTCCTTATGTAACACTTATTAGATGGGTCACGAGAGGCTGGAGGTTACGGTAAGAGGGAAATCCAATGTAGGCTAAGGAAGACTGAAGGAAATCCCTCAGGCAAGAGGTTTATACTAAGTCCCTTGTGTATTTCTGCTTTCACTTCCAGGACTAGATATGGGCAATGCAGACAGATGAACTTTATATGTACCTTAACCTTAGAGAGAAAAAAAAGACCAAACTATGGTAAAATCACATATTAATGACACTCAGTCACTTGCCGTAAAGATGTATACTGGTGTAAACACTGCCGGTTTCCTTTTTGTTGCTGCTCCTGTCCACTCCTGATATAAAGCCCCATCTTCCCTGTACATAAATCTAATCGTTTTATCCAACTGGGCGTAGTCTTCAAGAAAACCGGTAACAGCCACACCCCATTGGCTAAAAATAATAGATTTACATATAGGGAAGAGGATCAGGAATAGCAAAAAAAACGAGATTCAGAACAGCGGCATTTTACACAAGGTTAAAAAAAACAAACATATTTCTGGCAAATGATGGGTCCTCTTTAAAGGCTTATGGCAAGTAATGCGTCTTCTTTAAAGGCTTATGGCAAGTGATGGGTCCCCTTTAAAGGCTTATGGCAAGTTATGGTTCCTCTTTAAAGGCTTATGGCAAGTGATGGGTCCTCTTTAAAGGCTTATGGCAAGTGATGGGTCCTCTTTAAAGGATTATGGCAAGTGATGCGTCCTCTTTAAAGGCTTATGGCAAGTGATGGTTCCTCTTTAAAGGCTTATGGCAAGTGATGCGTCCTCTTTAAAGGCTTATGGCAAGTTATGGTTCCTCTTTAAAGGCTTATGGCAAGTGATGGGTCCTCTTTAAACGATTATGGCAAGTGATGCGTCCTCTTTAAAGGCTTATGGCAAGTGATGGGTCCCCTTTAAAGGCTTATGGCAAGTTATGGTTCCTCTTTAAAGGCTTATGGCAAGTGATGGGTCCTCTTTAAAGGCTTATGGCAAGTGATGCGTCCTCTTTAAAGGCTTATGGCAAGTGATGGGTCCCCTTTAAAGGCTTATGGCAAGTGATGGGTCCCCTTTAAAGGCTTTTGGCAAGTGATGGGTCCCCTTTAAAGGCTTATAACAAGTGATGGGTCCTCTAAAGGCTTATGGTAAGTGATGGGTCCTTTTTAAAGCGGTTGTGTCGTATAAAGTATATACCATCACTGTATGATCAGTAGAGGTCCACACTAATCCTTAGAGTGGAGCAGCTTTTTCACCGTCTTTCACTGCACAGCTGTACTGCCTACAAATCAAAAACTGAGTGGGGCAGCTCCAAATCAGCGCTGTTGACCTCCATCGATCATACAATGATGACATATCGTTCTATAGACTTGGATGAAAAAAAAGAAGGCAGCTCTCCAAAAGTAACAAAAAAAAGTGGACTTTATTAACCCAAGGGCTAAGAAAGTCGAGATTTTTTGTTACTTTTGAAGTGCTGAATTCTTTTTTTTTTTTTTTCCACCTATTTTGCCTTGGATTAAGCTGTTTGGAGGGCTTTGCACCCACTTTTTTTTTAATCTTTGTTTTGTGCAGTTCATTGATTTATTTTTACTAGTATAGCCTTTGCTATCTTGCCCAATTAGAAATGACATGTTGGCTATAAAAGAAGTAATTAGGCTAAAAGATAAGTCCTGTGATCACAGCAGCATCAGCGTAGCTTCATTTCCATATTTATTGCATTGTGAAAGTAGAGGAAGAAATGTGATGCAAATATGCTTTAACCTCCACTAATATGTGTAAGGTGACAAAGGCTTCCGGTAAATAACTGCAGTATTTCGAAGGAAAACTATACACAACAAGGATTTAAAGGGTTTTAAAGAGACGCGGTGCCGATGACGCTACCTACGAACCTTCACACCTTCTGAGACTTCTTCACAATTGGCACATATCACACATGGGTCATAAATACTCATACTCCACTTTTGATGCGCACATCTCTCGATGGTTTTGTGGGGTCACATTCTCATTGGCACAGAAGTTAGTGCCTCTGGACTTCGCTGGATAACTACTTTTGAGAAAGGGGGTATAAATCCATTTGATTTGAACAGCCCTTCTGGCACAGATGACTACTGCAATCGCTGTGGCACAAAACTTACTTTAGGCACAAGTTGTATACTTTTCCTGAGCACGTCATCTATTTTAGTAGAATTAAAGGGGTTTTCCACTACCTTTTCACCCCCTTGCCATGTATTATAGCTCTTCAAAACAATACATTTTGTAATATACTTGTATAGCTTCTATGAGCGCATCTCAGCATGGATCCCATAGTACTGCATGGTTATATAGATTCTTCTTCCTTCTCTGATACTTCCTTTTGTGGCACAGAAATCAGACCAAATGAAAGGAACTTATCACTGGGCTCCTGATGGTTAGTGTAGACGTTTTGGAATGAATCACAATTAGTCTGCCTCACAAGCTGAGCTGACAGTTTCATTCAATAGTAACAGCAGGGGCTGACACCTTGGCTTTTGAAATGCAAATCGCAGCACTTCTTTAGCAAAGGGTTTAGGTAATCCAATCACTGACGTGGGCTGCTGAAAAGAACCAAAATTTGCATATCAAACACAGTGACAGGGCTGTACTGGCAATAAATTGCCAGATGGGCTGTTACCTACCTTGGGCTACTCTGACACTAAAGTTCCCCCCCCATCACATTTAGCGACTTACCAGTGATCCCGAAAACGATGCGACCTGATAAGGATTGCTGGTAAGTCGCTCGGAAGTCGCTGGTGAGATGTCACACAGTCAGACCTTACCAACGACTCAGTAACGATACAGGTCGCAGTAGCGACCTGTATAACGATCTCTGCTGTCATTGGGACCCTGTCACACAGTGTAAAACATAGCAATGCGTCCTGCCCAGCAGGACATCGCTGTGAGGTAAATCCGGAGATATGACGATAAATCATGATATTCAAGTATGTCAGGAAGCCCTCTCCTGGTGTCACCCCCCCTTTCCTTCACACAACTGGTTTAGCAACAAATCCCATGGCCATGTCCTGTGATATGGAAATTAGGTGGCTTTAGGACAATGGACACAGGATGACTCCCTGCCGTGACCCTGTAGTGGGGGCTGCTAGCTAGTTAGCAAGGCTATGGAAATAGCCAGACAGAACGACTCCAGTAAAAAATGGTTCATATCTCGCAAGCCATATTTCCGATAAATATGGCAACCATAAAAATGGTGTCTCCGCATGTGGACGATGCCGGCACCCCCTTTTTATGGGAGCAGGACATTGGGAAATGCCCCAGGCGTGATATCAGCCAATGGGGAACTGGCAGACAGGTCATGAGTCCCCTCGTTCTGTAGCTAAATTCATAACTGTCACAATGAGAGCATTGGCGTCCGCCTACGACGCTCCCAGGCAAAGTTATGGCCAATATCCCCTTTGCTGGATAATTCTGATCCATGCAGGGGGAGTGGCAGTGCTTCCCTGTGAGGTCACTAAGGTAGGAGGGGACCTGGATCTGCCCAGGTTGATAACCCTACTTCGGCCATTTTCCAGCGTTCTTCTGCTCGGGGGCCTGGTTGGGAAAGACCTGTGAGGGAGTTCCTGGAAACCTGGTCTACAGCGCCCCCCTGTGGCCAGACGCAACAAGGTAACTGCTGGAACTGTGTATGCCTGTTTGTAACCCATGCTTTGATTGTAACTGTACTCTGACATATGTATATTCTGTAGATTCCCTATTGTATATATTGTAGTTTCTAGTGTGCTTTAGGCTGATTAAATTATATAATTAATCTTGGGCTGTTCTGTTATCTCGATCTTGAATCCCACGTCTGTGTGTTCGGCTAATAGTTACCGTAAATCGGTTGGTGGCAGCGAGTTGTGCCAAGGATTATTGTGGGGAGGCCAGTGAGATTCGGGGAGATTTTATATATTCCGCCCGCGGAGGTCGGGGGAATATATACCCTACTCTCACCGGGGACCCTTCAATAATCGGCATAAGTAGTATAGCGGCCTCCTTGCTTATTGTTGGGCAATTCCATAATTGGCCTGACTATAAGAGGGGCGCTAGAGAGCGCGTCACGTGCTCTGTCTGTCGGTCGGGAGGTATAAAGGAGGGGTAACCCCCACTTGTTACCCCCCGATTGTGACGTACTGGTAGCCAGCGCGGGGGATTTCTGAGTGACCCCCCCCGGTGGTTTGTGACATATTGGTGGCATAGCGGTGGGATCGAGATAATAGTGTGTGTGAGTGTGAGACCCATACTCCCAGACACTAAAGACTGCCTGCAGCAGCTGTGGCTGCTGGGGTCTTCAGACTAGCTCAACACTAGAGTGTCAGAGTGCAGATACTGTAAGGTGTGTGGAGGCATCAGGTGTCAGTTCTGTGTCAGTGACCAAAAGTCTGCAAGAATGGCTGATGGCACCAGGAGCAGAGCTATGCAACTGGCCAATGCTAAGGCAGGAGCCGAAGAGAGGGAGGACGGTGCTGTGGACAGCAATGAGGAGGTTGCCCACGAGTCCTCCAGGAGCTCGACGCCAGAAAACCGTTCTGCCGAGGACATTGCGCAACCTAGCACTGCTGGACAAGATGAGGAGGAGCTCACCCAAGGTTCCTCAACGAGCCAGATGCCAGCCCTCCGCTCTGAAAGGGACAGTGAATCGCCTAGCTCTGCAGCGTGCCGCAGATCACCACGTGCCATTCCACCGAGCCTGGGAGGCTCGGATAGCCTTCTTCAAATGGCTATGGCCCTTCTCCAGGCTGGAGACCAGAAGGGCTACAAGGAACTCCTGGCAGAGCGCAGGGCAGAGCGGCAGGCAGCGCGTGACGCTGAGGCTGCGGAGCGGCACGCAGAGCGTGAGGCTGCGGAGCGAGAGCGGCAGGCAGCGCGTGAAGAGCGAGAGCGACAGGCAGACCGTGACTACCAGCTGCAGCTAGCTCAGCTCCGGCCCTCATCAGCCACATGTGACCTTCGAGACACCAAACTTCCAAAGGTCCGTGTTGAGGACTTCCCAGTGCTGGAGAAGGATGGAGACTTGGACTCTTTCTTGACTGCTTTTGAACGGACTTGCTTGCAGCACCATCTGGACAAGGACCAGTGGGCCAAATACCTGACCCCCCGTTTAAGGGGTAAGGCCCTGGATACCCTTGGGGACTTGCCGGCTGAGGCAGATCAGGGCTACGACACCATCAAGCGGGCCCTGATCCAACAGTACAACCTCACTCCAGAGTCCTACCGCAAGAAGTTCCGGAGCCTACAGAAGGGACCAAAGGACTCCTGGGCTGACCACAGGCGGGCACTTGCCCGAGCTGCCGACCACTGGACCCAAGGCCTGCAGCTTTCCACCGGACCGGAGATCCTGGACTTGTTCATCACGGAGCAACTCTTGTGGAACTGCCCTGAGGATCTCCGCCAGTTCATCCGAGACCAGAAGCCAAAGGGGTCCACGGCTACAGCTGCCCTTGCCGATGACTACACCAACAACCGGGCTCCTGAAGCCAGGAGAGCAGCCACCAGCAGCACCTGGAGAGGGGGTAAGATGAACTCTGCGACTGCCCCACCTGCCCCTAGACTGCAGGGGGTGTCCCCCTCAACTCCCCTCTCCAGGCCCGTGGCGGAACCAAGACGGTGCCACCAGTGCAACCTACCTGGACACTTCAAGGCCATGTGCCCTCAGCGTCCCAAGGCCCCGGCTCCGTCCCCGTCCCAAGGGCCGCCCAAGGTGTATTGTGTGGGTGGGGGTGGTGGTAGGTCCCTGGACAGCTTCCAACCTGTCACCGTCGGCCGGTCTGTGACCATAGGACTGCGAGACAGCGCCTCGGAGGTGACTCTGGTGCGGCCTGAGATGGTGTCCCCCTAAGACTTGATCCCTGGAAAAACCCTCGCTGTCTCCGGGATTGGAGGCATTGACCCGGCGCTGCCTGTTGCTGACATTTATGTGGACTGGGGCGCCGGGCGAGGGGTGAGGGAGGTGGGGGTAACTGATCGGATCCCTGCAAACGTGCTACTTGGGACAGATTTGGGGCAGATAACCTCCCAGTTTGGGCCCCCCCCAAGGGCTGAACCTTCAGCCCGTACTGACATGACTCCTAACAATGTTAATGTGTTATCTATGAATGATGTAAGGGAGGAGGGAGTGAACTCTGATATTTCTGCTTGCATAGACACCATAGACACACACTCAGCTGCAGCTGTGACAGGGGAGGGGGTCAGAGAAAGGTGTGACAATGCCTCTACAAGTAACCAGCCTGTGAGCTGGGATCTGTTGCCCTCTGCAGGGATAAGCAGAGAGCAGGGTGCTGCAGGGGGAGGACCAGTGTGTGGGGTGGGGGCTACCACAGCAAATGTGGGGTCCCCAGAGATTTCACAGCGGGGTTCTGTTGCTGCAGGAGGGGAACAGGCAGGTGAGATTGGGGCCGGTCCAGGAGCGGAAGTGCTCCCAGGTAAGATCTCGGTGCATGGTTCCCCCACAACCGGGGTGTCAGGAAGCCAGGTAGGTCTGCCTGAACCGGCGACTTGGTCAGGAACGGAGGAGGAGCAGGCACGACCCACGGTCGCAGCGGCTGTGGCCGCTGTCACCCGCAGTGGGAGTGCTGGAAGCCAAGGGGCCTCCCGGAGGTCCGACAGCTCTTCCCCTTCTGACCAAGTGGCAGCCGAGTCAGGTGGAGGCCAGGACACAGGTCCCGGGGTACTGACTGAAGATGTGACAGTCTCGTCGATTCTGGCCACATCTAGTCAGGGGTTTCAGGCAGCGTTAGAAGCTGACGACAGCCTGAAAGCTCTTAAGGAGCAGGCGGCACAGCCTCCCTCGGACTCGGACCCGGAGCGAGTGGTCTGGGACCAAGGACGGCTGTACCGGGCCACGGTCCAGCAGGGTTCACCGGAGGCGTGGCCCAGGGACCGACAGTTGGTGGTACCCTATCCGTTCCGGACGGAGTTGTTGCGGATCGCACATGAGATTCCGATGGCCGGACACCTAGGGATCGCTAAGACCAAGGCCAGGTTAAACCAGCATTTCTACTGGCCAAAAATGGGGGCCGATGTGGCTGCCTACTGCCGTTCGTGTGAAACCTGTCAGAGAGTGGGGAAGGCGGGGCCACACCCCAAAGCCCCACTAGTATCTCTGCCAATCATCGATGAGCCTTTCAGGAGGGTGGCTGTGGATCTGGTCGGCCCGCTGGCCATCCCCAGCAGCTCCGGGAAACGCTTCATACTGACGGTAGTGGACTATGCCACCCGGTACCCAGAAGCAGTGGCCTTGTCGTCCATTCGGGCTGACAAGGTGGTCACCGCATTGCTGGAGATTTTCTCCCGAGTGGGTTTTCCCCAGGAAATGCTCACTGACCGGGGGACCCAATTCATGTCCCAGCTGATGGAGGCCCTCTGTAAGCAAGTCCAGGTGCGACATCTGGTGGCCAGCCCGTACCATCCACAGACTAATGGCCTGTGCGAGCGGTTCAATGGCACCTTAAAGCAGATGCTTAAGATGTTGGTCGACTCCCATGGGCGTGACTGGGAGCGGTATCTCCCACACCTGTTATTTGCTTACCGGGAGGTTCCACAGGCCTCAACAGGATTCTCACCGTTTGAGCTCCTGTACGGGCGACGTGTGCGGGGCCCCCTGGCTCTGGTGAGAGAGGCTTGGGAAGGGGATTTGGCCACCCCTGGAGTGTCGGTTATCGAGTATGTCATGCGCTTCCGGGACAAAATGCAGGCCTTGACGCAACTGGTACACGACAATATGGCTCAAGCCCAGGCCGATCAGAAGCGTTGGTACGACCAGAACGCTTGTGAGAGGACCTACCAAGTGGGTCAAAAGGTGTGGGTACTGGTCCCCGTACCACAGGACAAGCTTCAGGCAGCCTGGGAAGGCCCATACCTCGTGTACCAGCAGCTCAACCCTGTGACGTACCTGGTCACCCTGGACCCTGCCCGTGGAAGGCGGAAGCCCTTCCATGTGAACATGATGAAGGCACATCATGAGCGGGAGGCATGTGCGCTCCCCGTGTGCAACCTGCCCGAGGAGGGAGAAGCGGAAACCCTCTTGGATATGCTAGCCCAGGTTAGGGCAGGCGGATCCATTGAGGATGTGGAGGTTGGCCACCAGCTCTTGGAAGACCAACGGTCCCAGCTGTGGGCCACCCTCCTCCCCTTCCGGGGGTTGTTTACCAACCAGCCCGGAAGGACTGACTTGGCTGTCCATCACGTGGACACTGGGGATCATCCCCCGATCCGGCGTTCAGCATATCGGGTCTCCCTGGAGGTGCAGCAACACATGCGCCAGGAGATTGACGAGATGCTGAAGCTGGGGGTGATCCAGGCATCCAACAGCGCTTGGGCCTCGCCTGTAGTCCTCGTCCCTAAGAAGGACCGAACCACTCGGTTCTGCGTGGACTACAGGGGGCTCAATGCGGTCACGGTCGCCGATGCGTACCCAATGCCACGCATCGATGACCTGCTCGATCAGTTGGCCGGGGCTCAGTACCTGACCATCATGGATCTGAGCCGGGGATATTGGCAGATCCCCCTGACTCGCAAGGCCAGGGAACGCTCTGCCTTTATTACCCCATTTGGACTGTACGAGTCCACGGTGATGCCATTCGGGATGAGGAATGCCCCTGCCACTTTCCAGCGGATGGTCAACACCCTGCTCAAGGGACTTGAAGGGTACGCGGCCGCGTACCTGGATGACATTGCCGTCTTCAGTCCCACCTGGGAGGACCACCTAGAGCATCTAGCACAGGTGCTCAGGCGGATCCACCGGGCAGGTTTGACCATCAAGCCGGGAAAGTGTCAGCTGGCCATGAGCGAGGTCCAGTACCTCGGTCACCGGGTAGGTGGGAGAACACTGAAGCCCGAGCCTGAGAAAGTGGAAGCCATCGCATCCTGGCCCACCCCCAGGACCAAGAAGCAGGTGATGTCCTTCTTGGGGACCGCTGGGTACTATAGGAGGTTTGTTCCATGCTATAGTAGCCTGGCAAAGCCCTTGACGGACCTCACCAAGAAGAAGCTGCCCTCTGCAGTCGATTGGACAATGGACTGCGAGACAGCCTTCCGGGCCCTAAAGGACGCCCTGTCCAGCCCGCCCGTGCTACAGGCAGCCGACTTCACGCGGCCGTTTGTAGTACAGACCGACGCCAGTGACTTCGGCCTCGGTGCGGTGCTCAGCCAGGTGGACTCTGCGAGCCAAGAGCACCCAGTCTTGTACCTGAGCAGGAAGCTGTTACCAAGGGAAGTTGCCTATTCCACGATGGAGAAGGAGTGCCTGGCCATAGTGTGGGCCCTGCAGCGTCTGCAACCCTATCTATACGGGCGCCACTTCATCGTGGAGACGGACCACAATCCCCTCAGCTGGTTGCACACCGTCTCTGGGACGAATGGGCGATTGTTGCGATGGAGCCTTGCGCTCCAGCAATACAACTTCACCATTCGCCACAAAAGGGGCCGTGACCACGGTAACGCAGACGGGCTGTCCCGACAAGGAGAGGTCGCGGACGGGCGCACGGGGGAACACCGGAGTGTGCTGCCCCCTAGCGCCCTCAAAAGGGGGGAGGTGTGAGGTAAATCCGGAGATATGACGATAAATCATGATATTCAAGTATGTCAGGAAGCCCTCTCCTGGTGTCACCCCCCCTTTCCTTCACACAACTGGTTTAGCAACAAATCCCATGGCCATGTCCTGTGATATGGAAATTAGGTGGCTTTAGGACAATGGACACAGGATGACTCCCTGCCGTGACCCTGTAGTGGGGGCTGCTAGCTAGTTAGCAAGGCTATGGAAATAGCCAGACAGAACGACTCCAGTAAAAAATGGTTCATATCTCGCAAGCCATATTTCCGATAAATATGGCAACCATAAAAATGGTGTCTCCGCATGTGGACGATGCCGGCACCCCCTTTTTATGGGAGCAGGACATTGGGAAATGCCCCAGGCGTGATATCAGCCAATGGGGAACTGGCAGACAGGTCATGAGTCCCCTCGTTCTGTAGCTAAATTCATAACTGTCACAATGAGAGCATTGGCGTCCGCCTACGACGCTCCCAGGCAAAGTTATGGCCAATATCCCCTTTGCTGGATAATTCTGATCCATGCAGGGGGAGTGGCAGTGCTTCCCTGTGAGGTCACTAAGGTAGGAGGGGACCTGGATCTGCCCAGGTTGATAACCCTACTTCGGCCATTTTCCAGCGTTCTTCTGCTCGGGGGCCTGGTTGGGAAAGACCTGTGAGGGAGTTCCTGGAAACCTGGTCTACAGCGCCCCCCTGTGGCCAGACGCAACAAGGTAACTGCTGGAACTGTGTATGCCTGTTTGTAACCCATGCTTTGATTGTAACTGTACTCTGACATATGTATATTCTGTAGATTCCCTATTGTATATATTGTAGTTTCTAGTGTGCTTTAGGCTGATTAAATTATATAATTAATCTTGGGCTGTTCTGTTATCTCGATCTTGAATCCCACGTCTGTGTGTTCGGCTAATAGTTACCGTAAATCGGTTGGTGGCAGCGAGTTGTGCCAAGGATTATTGTGGGGAGGCCAGTGAGATTCGGGGAGATTTTATATATTCCGCCCGCGGAGGTCGGGGGAATATATACCCTACTCTCACCGGGGACCCTTCAATAATCGGCATAAGTAGTATAGCGGCCTCCTTGCTTATTGTTGGGCAATTCCATAATTGGCCTGACTATAAGAGGGGCGCTAGAGAGCGCGTCACGTGCTCTGTCTGTCGGTCGGGAGGTATAAAGGAGGGGTGACCCCCACTTGTTACCCCCCGATTGTGACGTACTGGTAGCCAGCGCGGGGGATTTCTGAGTGACCCCCCCCGGTGGTTTGTGACAATCGCCTTTGAAGAAAATGGTCCAGGACATTCAGCAACGACCGACGACCTCACAGCAGGGGCCAGGTTGTTGCTGGATGTCACACATAACGAGATCGCTGTTGCGTCACAAAAACTGTGACTCAGCAGCGATGTCGCTAGCGATGTGTGGCCTTAAGTATCTCCCAATATCTTCAGCAGCACAGGGTGGAGAAGAAAGGGTGCGCTAAGTGTTGGATCACAGGCTACTTCATTGCATGATGGAATTTGTAGTAAGCCTGGGGAGAGGAAAGGATGGATGTAAACATCAGATCTGCTACTCACAAGTGTTGCTATTTGCATGATAAAAGGTTTATATTACTATAATAAGAGTATGGGTGTATTTAGTGCACATAATAGCACGATTGATAAATAAAAACTGAAATGAGTTGGCGTAGTGGATAACTTTATTGGCATCATTTTGCAATTCTTTGTCCTGCAGTTCTTAAAAGATAAAAAGAAGAATGAGAATTACAGTATGATAACAGGGAAGAAGATCAAGATGAAGGTGAAGAAGAGCAAAGAGGACAAAGAGGTAAGTCTGATAGTCAGAATAATCATATGGATATCATGAATAGTGCCCTTATTTACCGTTTCGCTTCATTTTTGGATCATAATTGAGCAAGGGCGCCCCCTTGACCCTTAGGCCATGACTGGTATTGCAGCTGAGTCCCATTCACTTGAATGCTGTAATACCATGCACACGATCTGTTAAATACAAAAATAAATGGTAAAATGTTGTTTTTGTGTTTTTATCTTTGCAGAGAGACAGAAATCGAGCCAAACTTCTGGAATTCTTAAACTCTTCCATGTGACAGAACTGATATTAAGTTCATGTTTTATTTTTGTGTCCAGACAGAAGCCCCTCTAGAAGTTTCATCATTAATAATATCCGCTCTCTTAGTCCACACATGGCGACAGCACATCTGTCACTGGGCTCCTGTTGGTGAGCGTAGACGTTTTGGAACGAATCACAATTAGTCTGCCTCACAAGCTGAGCTAACAGTTTCATTCAACAGTAACAGCAGGGACCGACACCTTGGCTTTTGAAATGCAAACCGCAGCACTTCTTTAGCAAAGGGTTTAGCAGTCACATACATATGCACATACCTATCGTATTTTATGTGGGAGGGTCTGCTGAGTAAATTTGGTGCTTGTGGAACAGCCCCCGAGGGTTATTCTTAGTCATTTGTCTTACAGATGGAAGGAGGTGTATCAAATTGTCATTTTTTTTCCTTCTATCTCATGGTTAATTCTGCATTTCAGTGGATGAAGCGTTTCTGCCGCTCTTGTAGTTGATGGCCGCACAATGTGCTGTTTCCGGAAACTTTACCAGGGTTTTGTAATCTTTTTTTTTTCCCGTCCCCTCGTCTTCCTTTGTGGAAGCTGTGGGAAATGTCCCGGCCCAAACTCGGATCTCATGACCCAAACTGACACCTTCAATGATCAGAATCAAGCTTTCTGTTCAGGTCATTAAACCCGGGGATAGACTGGGGCTTGCAGCCGTAATATAGGCTCATAAATGCAAGTCTTCTATAGCTTCTCTCTCTCTGGACTCTCCTAATCCATCTATTTAGTAAATGCTTGTATTCCACATATGGCGCTTTTTACATAAAATTCTGCAACGTTCTGTCCTTCTGTTATTTCTCCTGAAAGTTGTATCCATACATTTTTAGGAGAAATAACAGAAGGACAGAACATTGCAGAATGTTCCATTCCCTTAGTCAAAGAGTTGTGTCTTTCCACCCTTCACTACTATCTACTACTGCGGACTGTGTTATGGCTCCCATATACATTAGACCTCTGAGATCAGCTGAATTGGCCAACCATGTAATGGGCAAAGGGCTTCCAGACTGTTCCATATGTTGCAGAATAGAAGAATCCAATCATCCAACATTGGGATTTCAGTGACTGGTCAACAAGAAATAAGATTGCTAAAAGAATTGTCCACCCACTAATGTGTACGAGGCCTTGTAGACCACACAGTGAAAACAACCTTTTGCCTAAAAGGAATAGTCAATTAATTTCTAGGAGAAAAAGGCAAAAAAAATCACGCAAATTTCCGAGAAGGAGCCACAGAATTCATTAGGGGGATACAAATTTTTTCCCATAACGTACATGTGAGGAACGGCGTCATTTCTAGTGATGAGCGAATACTAAATATTTGGGTTATTCGTACCAAATACCTAGTACTACACTCCCTGAAGTTCTGTCGCTTATCCATGTTATGTACATAAAAGCTTATAACCTGACTTTAAATTCATCCATTGGTTTTATAAATTACTCTTTTGAAAG
The DNA here is from genome assembly GCF_048569485.1 of Anomaloglossus baeobatrachus. Taxonomy (NCBI): domain Eukaryota; kingdom Metazoa; phylum Chordata; class Amphibia; order Anura; family Aromobatidae; genus Anomaloglossus; species Anomaloglossus baeobatrachus. The sequence goes on along the minus strand of NC_134355.1, from coordinate 44,225,482 downwards.
CTGAAACCCTCCCAAATTTGGTTTAGGTTATGAAAATAAAGTTGCTGCAAAGCTGAAATATTGATCTTTTAATTAACACAGAAAGGTAAGATTTTGGCAAGACAAAAGTTTTGTCGCCCACAGAAATTAATGTGAAATTCAAACAAATAAACAACTTCTAATACAAAGATATGTTGCATAACATCGGTGAATGAAGTTGTGGTGCTATTAGAGCTATATTTAATATTTTGTGAGACTTTCATGAGCTTGAAGGACTGCATCCATGCGGTTCAACAATGATTCATACAATTTATTGATAAAGTCATCAGGAATAGCAAAGAATACAGTCTTACATGCCTCCCAGAGTTCATCTAGATTCTTTGGTTTTGTCTTCCAAGCTTCCTCTTTCATCCTACGCCAAACATGCATAATGATGTTCATGTCTGGTGACTGGGCCAGTCCTTGAGCACTTTGATCTTCTTTGCCAGGAGGAACTTTGTTGTAGAGATGGATGTATGAGATGGAGCACCATCCTGCTGCAGAATTTGACCCCTTTTTATGATTGGCAATGTAAGAGGTAGCTAATACTTCTTGATATGTTAGGCTAATGATAGCAATATCATTAGCCTAACATATCAAGAAGTATTAGCTACCTCTTGCTTCCACCTTGCAAATGTTTCGCACACCCCCATACTGAATGTAACCCCAGACCATGATCTTTCCACCACCAAACTTAACTTATCCATACGGGCTCCAGTGGGTCTCCTGCAGTATTTGCGGCTGTGGCGTAATACAACTAAAGATTTATCAGAGAAATCCACCTTCTGCCACTTTTTCAGCGTCCATCTGTTTAGCAGCCTGTGGGACTTGGCAAATGCCACATGGTTTTTTAATTGCCTTTTGTTTAGTGCTGGCTTCTGGGCACTGATTCGACCACGGAGGCCATTTCGAGATAGAATCCTACAAACTGTTCTAGCTGACACAGGGACTTGAGGTGACCAGGCCTGTTGGAGCTCTGCTGCAGTGGAAGAGGGGCTAGCTTTGGATTTTTTAACCAACAAACGTTCCTCCTGAGCAGTTGTCCTGCGGGGTCTGCCGGACCTGGGCTTGTCAAAAACATCTCCAGTCTCTTCAAATCTTTTTTTAATTCTTTGAACTTGACGCTGAGACACATTAAATGTGCCAGCCACCTCTGCAGTGGATCTGGTCTTCAGCCTCTTGATAATGAAGGCTTTGGTCGCAGGGTAGATTTTTGGCATGTTGTCAGAGGTCAAGTTGCAGTTCAACTGAACTTTATACACACCCACTAATTAACCATCGATCATTTAGTGAGCACAGGTGAGGATGTAAATTAGGATTGGATGCATTATATACCAAGGCGACAAAACTTTTGTCTTGCCAAAATCTGACCTTTCTGTGTTCATTAAATGATCAATATTTCAGCTTACGTAAACCAAATTTGGTAGGGTTTTAGCTTTCAAAAGAGTAATTTATGAAACCAATGGATGAATTTAAAGTCAGGTTATTAGCTTTTATTTACATAACATGGATAAGCGACAGAACGTCTTGTCAGGGACTGTATTCCAGAAAGAAAGGAAAAATATCCAGCTCAGTGATATCAAGGTGGAAGCAGCACTCACGGGATGGTGCAGGAGAAGCACGTGTGTCAGCAATAATAAGGGAAGAGGTAGAAGTCTGCGTCCAGCATCAACGTCCATGAGAAAATAATTCATAAAAGCAATGTTTTTATGAAAGAGTTGAGCGAGTAGCTAAGCATTCGTACTCGCGATTCTTATAACGAGTACTGTCTAATACTCACATATTCGTTCCGAATAGCCTGTGCAATGCAAGTCAATGGGGAAAAACTTGCAAAGTAACGAGTAACCCAAATGCCCTACTACTCGTGCAAGTAGCGAATAGTGCAGAATTCCAGTTACTCGTTACATTGCGATTATTCCCCACTGACTTGCATTGCACACGCTATTCGGAATGAATACGCCAGTATTACACAGTACTCGTTATGAGCATAGCAAGCACGAATAGTTAGGTACTCTACTAAAGATCCATTAAAACCGGGTTAGTATGAAAAATATGGTACCAGACGTTACGCGTTTCGGACAGGCATTCATAAATAAGGACTACCTGCCCAAAACGCATAACTTTTCCGCTACCATGTTTTTCATACTAATCCGGTTTTAATTGATCTTTAATAAAAACATTGACTTTACTAATTATTTTCTCCTGGATGTTGACACCGGACGTCTTCTTCTACCTCTTCCTTCTACTACTATTCCGGTATTCGTTACAAACCTGACGCAAGTCGATGCGAAACCTGAGGGTTTTACTTAAAGATTTCCTAGAAAAATGCTCAGGTTCCCCATTGACGTCCGTTAGGTTTGTTATTCGTGACGAATACTGGAATAGTACTAGGTATATGGTACAATAATCCGAACCTAAATATTTCACTATTCGCCCATCTCTAGTCATTTCCTCTCCTATTGCAACGGATTTTCTTGTTCCATAATGTCTAAAATTAAACAATTGTGAGGGAACGCTGCAAATAGACTTGAATATCAATCTTTTTCTGGTTTGTTTCTGCTCCTATACAGAGTTAGGTGTCCACTGCAGTCGCACTTCCACCATCTGTAATCTTCAGAAAAGAGATGTGACTGCAGGATCAGACTACACCGTTTGTAGTCTGTTGCCATGGAGACACATAGATCTGCATAGGGGCTGAAAATGACAAAAAAAAAAAAAAAAAGAGTAGTTCAGGAAAAAAATATTTACAGGAGCCTGACAAGAACCCTCCAAACCTCATCCTGCCTGGTAGCAGGTCAATGGTGACATTGCACCGGACGTACTAATGGGCAAAGGCTGCGGAAATGTCGGCAGGGAGGAGGCATGTTCTTGTCCGGTTGTCAGAGTACCGACGTGGCTGCTGAACCTGTGAATCTTATTACTCCTCCTTAGTAGAGGATTTGTAAGAAAGACTAATTGCAAAGTTTCTTCTTTTTTTTTTTTTTTTTTTTTTTATATTCTATGGATTAGAGCAACAGAGAAAAATGGTTACAAAGATGCCCATAGCCTATAACGAGCTTTTGCAGTGCGGTTGTTGCGTTGATTTGTGCCACTCGTCACAACGAGGTGTGAACACGCTCTAAGACTCCCTTCACATGTCCGTGTTTCTGCTTCATAGAGTTACGGACACACATAGACCCATTAAATTCAATGGGTTTGGTCATGTGGTGACATATCCGTTTCTGCCCTGCACTGATGTGATCCGTGTGACACGTACCGGAGGATAACCACGTCACTGAAAAAAAGAGGATTTTTATACTTACCTGTCTCCAGCTCTGCTGTTGCTTCCTGGTCCCGCTCATTATGCTCATGAATATTCACTGCTGACTGCAGACCCGGAAGTAACAGCAGCGCCGGAGACAGGTAAGTATAAAAATCCTCTTTTTGTTTTTTAGTGACTTGGTTGTCCTTCGATGTCACACGGATAGCATACGATGACACAACGGACCGTGCAAAACGTTTGTGTTTTGCATGGACGTGTGAAGGGGCCTAAGAGAAAGGGAGTCTAACATTTTCTCAAATACGTCATCCTTAAAAAAAGGAGTGTCCACTATCGCAACCCATTATTTTATTCTAGTGCATCTAAAATAAAAATTGAAGCAACTTTGTAAGTAATTGCGATAAATCAGGCTGTGTTTTGCGTATTCATATCTAAATCATTATATCCTGCAAATGGTGCAGCGTGATCCGGTTACTCTGTGCTTTCTGCCTATTAATGCCTTTAAATCACCAAATGGGACGTTCCGTAAAATTCCTGCCATTTTTAATGGCGAAAATATTGCTGCCGGTAAAAAATACCGGATTTTCCATTATTGTCAATTGTCATAACATCATGATTTACATTAAGAATACTAGAAATGAGGTTGGTGTGAACAGAGCCCAAGTGGAGTACGAAATGTATTAGAGTACACAAGGCCTTTTTGCATTCTCTATCCATAATGATGGGGGTCTGCATTGGAGCTGTATACACAAAACGGGATAATTTATTTTGTTTTCCCAGTATAAAGTTGCTCGGATCTTTGTTTTAGATACATTGGATCAATGATATGATGGAACTGCAGGGATCCTTTATTTGTGCCTCTTGGAGGGGGCGAGTATATTTTCTTTCCTTTCCTGTAAATGAAGAAATACTATATTACAGTTCTTAATTTTGTGCTCGAAGTCTCAAAATGTTTGTTTATGATTTTATAAGGGAGCTGATAATTAGTTGACTTTTGTTTGTTAATTTTTATTATGTTCACATGTAAAGATTTGGTATATTCATTAAAAAAATAATAATCATAACTGGAAGCCGGTTGTTGTTGTTTTTCAAGTTTTTAAAATAAAACTTCCGACTTCTGTAATTAATATTTGTATTGATCTTTAAAGTAAGAGAATAAGTGACACCTTCAGAAGACCTTTTCCTTCGTGGATTTTGGTGCAGATTTCACACTATGCATTGCAATAAATCCACAGCAGAATACATACTGCAGATTAAAAATATACAGACTCCTCTAATTCCTTACCGATTTTATTTTTTTTTCCCCTCTACATGGGGCTGAGTGTGGAGATTTTAGTACCCAACCTAATGTTGGGGCGTGTTCACAATTCATGCTAATTTGCAAAGAAAATATATGATGGAAACCATAGTCTGAGCCTTGAATTTCCACTGAAGATTTGCTGTGTACCTTATCCCATGTGTGCCCTAGCCATCATTTCGATGCAGTTTCTATCTCAAGAATTATGATGTCGTTTCTTCGTGCGGTTATGCCTGGTTCTGCCGCTGTGCCTGGTTCTGCCGCTGTGCCTGGTTCTGCCGCTGTGCCTGGTTCTGTTGCTGACCTAGGTTTCTGGCGTCATTTATAGGTTGCAGTTCAGACACTGTGCATCTCACTCATCTATATGATGGGCTCCCAATGCAAGCCTTATTAGTGTGCATGTCCTATGTTAAACAGCCACCCCTCCCCCTTAGTGTGGAGGTTGTTTTGCTGTATCATCAGCAACATACACCTGGGCTGCGGCCATCTTTACTAGGACGGTTTGCCACATTCTGTGTGTGCCTGCATCATCTGAATTGGCTCCTATGGTCTGTGATTTTTTTTATATGTTCTATGGTGTTTTTTCTGTTGCTGTGCCTGGTTCTGTCGCTGTGCCTGGTTCTGCTGCTGGTCCCATCCACCAGTACTGATCGTATCCTCTCATCTGTACGCATGGCTGTGCCTACGTAAATGCAGTGAACTGGCACAAACGCTCATACAGTTTGCCTGTGACCTCCATGACCCCTTTATTGTGCTAACTTTGATGTTCTAGCCTTTGGGCCATCAACAAGATATTTTCCTGGAGAACCTCTTAAACATGGTGTCTAAAGGTTGTGTGCACACTGGCAGTATATGCTTTACATTAGATACGCTGGTATTTTAGCATGTCAGGCTGCAGTCAAAAAATACCTGAAAAAAGAATCAATGAAAATGAAAAATGCTTCTATCGTAGCTTTCATGACCAGAAGTCATTACCAAGGGTTCCCAGCTTAAAGGGGTTATCGGTGACTTTTTAACCTTTATGGGCTAATTTCTGACAGGCAAGCGATTGCTAGCTACTTGCCTGTTCTGACCTGCAACAATATATTCTGGCTCGGAGTGGGCCGCTTCTGACAGTAATTCTTCTTGTGATTTCACGATGACAGAGCAGCTTCTTCTCTGCCGCTCTGTTGACGTAGAGTCTCTGTCCATTTCATGCTGATCGACAGCCGTCTCCCCGCTGCCAACTGATGCATTATGGACAGAACAGAATAGGAAGAGTTGCTCTGTTGATGCGAGGTCCAAAAAAAAAAAAAAAGTAGGAGAGTCACTGCCTGAGCCGGGAATGATCTTCCCAGCGCAGCCAGGTAGATAGCAACTACCTGCTTGTAAGTTCTAAGCCCAATAGGGAAAACAAAAACCTAAGTCCCAGAAAACCCCTTTAAGACATTGATGGCCTGTCCCTCGGATTCCACCAAACATCTTTTTTTCAGCTCTGGATGTAAACGGCAAATGGAACGGAGCCGCGTAGCCCGCTTACTATGTAGTACCTGGTGCCTATTACAGCAATCCAGCTCCTATTCACTTCTATAAGAGCATATCCACAGCACCATATAACTTCCACTAGGTAGTGAACAAAGCTGCGCTCTTCAGCTCTGTTCTCTATTTTCATCCGGCCACCGTTACCGAGAAGAGCTCAACACTGGTTGTGCCAGGTGCCGGACCCCCACCGATCTGATGATGACCTATCAAACATAGGGTTAGGGGCTTTCAAAGAACACTGATCACCTTGCTCTAGTGTCAATTTATACTCATTATAGGCAGAAATCTGTAAATGTGCTTTTACGATGGTGTAAAAAAAACACCCAACAAAAGAATGATGAAACCAAAAACCAAAAAAAAATACTAGTTTATTTTTTAATGTTTTTGTATAAAGAGAAAAGTCACAAACTTACATCTGTTCAATGTCAAAACCAACCCTGGCATAGACAGATTAATAATACATTCTTAGATGTCGTACTGAATATCAGACTATGTACAAAAATCAAGGCCAGCTGACACAAGGACTGTAAAGGCTATGTACACCTTCGCTCAGATTTGGGTTTTTTTTGTTTTTTTTTATTGTTCATTTGCTTTTTATCTAAATAGTTTTAGATAATTTTTAACAATCTTTTTCCTGCTGCAAATAGTCAATGTTTTGTTATCTAGCAGAGTGATCTGAAAAAGTTACAAATCAGAGATTACAGATGAGTGCACCCGAACAGTAAAGTTCAGTGTTTGTACCGACTTTACAAAAAGAAAAAAAAATCGGTTACAAAGGAGAAAAAAAAAATCTGTGATCAAGTTTGGAGTGTGGGTGATTTACGTATGCCAACTAGAGATGAGCGGACCCATGGAAGTTCGGGTTCTGAGGGTCCAGACAAACTTTTTTTTTTTTTTTTTAATTAAATTTACAAGTTTTAAGAAAATTTAAGAAAATAATTTTTGGGCCAAAGTTGCTGGAATTTTTTTTTCTTCTCATGTTTTTTTTTTAATTTTGGTTCTAGACCCAGATTTGACCAGAACTTCATTTAAAGTTACTGATTGGGTAATTCTGGGTTTCCGCCCATATTCAGCCAACCATAAACAGATCACTCCTGGGGTCGGTGGATTTTTTCCTTTTCTTACCTAGTACATCTATTCACGCTGTTGTTACCCCCAGTGTAAGCTGTTCAAACACTGCAAGCTGCTCGCACTGGGCCGAGCACCGAGTGTACCTGAGCACAGCGTTGCTTGAGCGAGTGTTTTGCATACGTAAAAGTACCTGGGACCTGAACTTTGTTTTCTTGGAAAAATCTGAGTTCGTACCGAACATCAAACTTCAAGTTCGCTCATCACTAATGCTAACCCCTCACTAGAGCACACGCGGAGCTCAGTCTAGTGCAAGTGTAGTGTATCAACTTGCAGTGTATCAACAGCTCACACTGCGGGTAACATGATCAGATGTAGTGTGCACAAAAAAATTTAATAAACCCCCTCCCCAGGAAGTGATCTGTTTATGGCTGGCTGCATGTGGGCGGAGACCTGAACTGTCCAATCGGTGACTTTCAATGAGGTTCGGATCAAGTCTGGGTCCAGAACTGAACTTTAGGCTGGACTCACACAAGCGTATGGCATCTGATGCGACGGCATCGGATGCGTTATGTTAATGACCATCAGCTCAGGCTCTGAGTGTTATTATACTGAGATCCGATCGTAAGATTGGATCACAGCTGCGGAGGAGAGGGAGGGAGTGATCTACCCATCTCCTCCATTGTCAGCCTGTGCATATATCGTACTGCACTTGGATGTCATCCAAGTACAGTCTGATGTTTCTCTCGCACCCATAGACTTGTATGGGTGCGAGTGATCCAAGACTCGAAGACAATCGTAGAATGCTGCAAGGTTTTTTTTTCTTCAGTTCGCAACACCTGCAACATTGTCTTACATGGAGCCGAGTGCAATGTGAGACGTTCTTGCATTGCACTCATGTGAATCATATTCTCATGTGAGCATACCCTTATCTAAAGTACGGCTGAACCTGCCGAACTTAAACTTCCAAAGGTCAACTCAGCTCTACTATTGGGGCTCACATTAAGCCTATATTACTGGGAGAGACGCTCCCACAAGAGAAAAATCTAAAACTTTGGTCAGGCTCCATATTGCTATCATATTGTGTATCAGGAAAGTCTAAAAATGAATAAATCAATGAACATTAGAGGCTGTCTATTGAAAATTGTCACTAGCAGGTGTAAAAAAAAATATACTGTGTCCACCCATATCCTGTTCCCCGCCATTAACTTTTGAACAGCGGCAGTTATAGGCATAGAAGTGGTGTCTAGGAATAGTAAAGTAGCCATGCGCTACACAATGAAACCACCTATAGCGCCACCTGGTGGAAAACGGAGTTAACATTTTCATCTCGAAAATGGAATGAGATAGAGAAAAAAAATGAATTACAAAGTTGTAGGGCACCATCAATTCAATACGAATCGACACCTTGCATACATAAATACTATGATTAGAACGTGTAAAACTCACAAGGCTGCGGACGGGAAGCGATACCTTACGGAGACCTTCCTACAAGTCATTGGGTATGGTGGCTGTGTGGAGTGGCCTCCACTCTCACCTGACCTGACCCCATTGGACTTCTTTCTGTGAGGTCATATCAAACAGCAGGTGTATGCGACCCCTCCACCAACATTGCAGGACCTACGATGACGTATCACAGATACTTGTGCAGACGTGTCACCTCCCATATTGCACAACGTGCAGCAAGATACAGTATGCTGTGCAGAGTCCAGATGTGCATTGCAGCTGACGGGGGCCACTTTGACTATCAAAGTTACATGAGCGCCATATGCGTGACCAGCATTCAATGTTTTTTTGGGGGGTTTCATATCATATCATTTCTGTATGCAAGGTGTCGATTCGTATTGAATTGATGATGCCCTACAATTTTTGTAATTCACTTTTTTTCTCCATTTCGTTCCGTTTTCGAGATAAAAATGCTAACTCCGTGGTTTTCCACCAGGTGGCGCTATAGGTGGTTTCATTGTGTAGCGCATGGCTACTTTACTATACCTAGACACCACTTCTATGCCTATAGCTGCCGCCGTTCTCAAGTTAATGGCGGTGGACAGGATATGGGTGGACACACTGTATAGGAGCTGAGCAGCACTTGGTGCCAAACTTTAACACAGACTATTTTACAGAGTTTGGACCCTCCGTGTATTCTTGTGTACCACCCTTGTATATATAAAAGCTAGACAACCTCCTACAGGGTTTTCCCATAAAAAGACCCAATAGCATAAAAAAAAAACCAAGACATATTAACTTATTTCCATGTCGTGTTATCAACAGTGGAAACCTCAGAACATTGGTCCTATGACTACACTTCTTGCCACGCGTCCCATGGTGTTGGGATAATCTCCTGCCATGTCCTTTAATGCATACTTTAAGACTGGATTTGAGAACAGGTACTGTAAACTACCACACAAAAAAAAACAAAACCGGATTTGTCCATTGTAAAAAATACCTAATTCAGCAAACAAAAACCTCCTGAGAACAGCAAAATGAAAGTATATGGACACTTTTGGGGACTTTTAAATGAGGACGTCTTACATATAACCCATAGGTGTTCTCCAATATTGTACAGCCTACATTTAACAAGACTACAGATTGGTCCGTTTTCAATAAAAATGGCAGTTCTCAAAGTCTATTCTATAGTCTATATAAAAAAAAAACCTTTTTTTTTTTAATAAGTGCAAAGAAACAAGAGCCAGACTGTCCTGGGTGGTCTCCATATTGGTGGGAATCTAGTCGTCTTTGGCGGTTCTGAACTCCGGCATGCTCCATACTCTGCGAGTGGGCTCAACTTCTCGTTCCACGTCCTCAGAGATGGTCTTAATGTCACTCATGAATGGATAGATCCTGGCTCGGGACTTAAAAGTGGTGAGAGACAGGCTCATAGCTCGCTTTGTATTCCACTGCCTGGCAAGTTTCTTTGCATCATCTTCTTCTTTCATTTTCTCAGAAGCTTCTTGAAGAACTGCGCGGAAAAGACGGGGAACCTCCTGTACTTCTGGCTCATACTCGGAGACCATCTGCCGAAATCTGGAAGAAAAAGGGACCGTCAGAAAAATAAAGATTTATATCAGAAATGCAAAGCTCTCTATTCTCTTAAAACAACTGTATTGGGAAACATCTCAAACACGGAATTTAGGCTTTTCTTTCAGTCCCACTGACAAGTGTTGGGAATCCAGTCCCTTACTATTCTGTCTGCTTTTACTAATGAATGGCAGAATGGTTGGTAGTAAAGAGCTCACTGATACCAGTGCATCCTGTAATAGAAACCACCAATGTAACAAGTCCGTTCATGACATTTCTCCTCGTAAATATACTCCACTTTAACCTGCGATTGACATTAGAGAGAAGTGGAAGAAATCGCAACCATGAAGTCGAGACCGCATAATGTTACAGAGCGGGGGGGATGAGTGCTGAGGAGCAGAGGGCAGAAAAATCACCAACGCTCTGCTGACCCCATAACTGCAGTGTCCAGACCTCTTCTGGTAACGTCAGCACAAACACTGCGCCCGCCGGGAGCTTCATGGCTGAGTAGCTGCAGCAGCCGTACATCACCAAGCACAATGCTGAGCTGTACATCACCAAGCACAATGCCGAGCCATACATCACCAAGCACAATACTGAGCTGTACATCACCAAGCACAATGCTGAGCCGTACATCACCAAGCACAATGCCGAGCCGTACATCACCAAGCACAATGCCGAGCCGTACATCACCAAGCACAATGCAGAGCCGTACAACATCAAGCACAATGCCGAGCTGTACATCACCAAGCACAATGCCAAGCCCTACATCACCAAGCACAATGCCGAGCTGTACATCACCAAGCACAATGCTGAGCTGTACATCACCAAGCACAATGCCGAGCCGTACATCACCAAGCACAATGCTGAGCCGTACATCACCAAGCACAATGCTGAGCCATACATCATCAAGCACAATGCCGAGCCATACATCACCAGGCACAATGTCGAGCTGTACATCACCAAGCACAATACCGAGCCATACATCACCAGGCACAATGCCGAGCTGTACATCACCAAGCACAATACCGAGCCATACATCACCAGGCACAATGCTGAGCCATACATCACCAGGCACAATGCTGAGCCGTACATCACCAAGCACAATGCCGAGCTGTACATCACCAAGCACAATGCCGAGCCATACATCACCAAGCACAATGCTGAGCCGTACATCACCAAGCACAATGCCAAGTGTCGGATGGAGGGGGTAAAGCCACCACCACGTGACTCAAGCAGAGGAAACGTTCTGTGGAGTAAGAATCACATGTTTGGTGGAGGAAGGATAATGCTATGGGTTTACTTTTCAGGGGTTGGACTAGGCTGCTTAATTCCAGTGAAGTTAAATTCTATGTTTCCAACTCTGTGGGAACAGTTTGGGGAAGACACTTTTCTGTTCCCCATGGAAAAGCTCAAAGCAAGGTCTGTAGGAGGTATGGTTGGATGAGTTTGGGGTGGAAGGACAGAGACCTGGATCCCAACCCAAACCTTCAGAATGAACTAGAACATAGATCCTCTCCTATATCACTGTCTGTCCTAACGCTCTTCTGGATAAATGGGCAAATATTCCAACAGGTGCCTTCAAAATCTTGTAGAAAACCTTCCCAGAAGAGTGGAAGCTGTTCTAGATGTGGAGACCAACTTCATATTAATACTTATGGATGTAGAATGAGAGGTTAGTAAAGCTTCTGTAGGTGTAATGTGTACGCGCTCCAACTGTTTTGTGTAAATTTAAACTAAATCTACCATTTTGAAAATCGTGTTCTCTTTTGTTTCGCGATCAATCGCTTATATTCTCGCTTTGTCTGATGTTACATAGCACATGAAAGCAGCTATTTGATTTCACCGGTCAAAAACACAGTTTTTCATTTGCATCAATTCTCATTATAATCCCAGAGGTGTTTTTGTTCTTCAGATCAATACACATCAGACTCACAGGCTTCAGGATTTAAGAGACGATCGTTCTTTTTGATCTTTTTGCGAACTAATTTTTTTTTATTGAATGCTGAATAATAGAGATGCTATAAATGGTAGAATATGTGATGCTCTGAATATAAGGGATGAAGAGCAGTCGGTGTGGATAAACAAAAATGTGTCTTGTACGTGAGGAGAGAAGAGAGGGAACAATGTCGCTCATGTGAATTAATATATGAATATTAGTTTATATCAAAGGCGCAGAAAGTTTACGAATGCATAGGTTAATGTAACAAACCATACACGGACATACATACAATATTATAAGATGTATATGTTTATATCAACAGCTGCCATATAGTGGTGAGTCGATTTTAGATTAGATTCTAGATAAAATAGGGTTAAGGTAGTGGAAGGGTGGAGTGGCAGATGGCAGGAAAAAAAACAAGAGGGGAGCAGTAGAGAATATGGTTCACATGTGAAAAAATATGTTCTCGGTACTAGGGTCAGTCAGGGAACACAGAGGTTTGGAGCCTACGGCTCACCCCGACGGGCTCAGAGAGACGTCCAGCTAGAGAGCTGCCGTGGAACAGAACCAGACAAAGGTGAACGGAGACAGGGGGAAGGAGACAGACCCCAGAGCTTCAGGACAAGATCCAAGATAGCGGGGGGTGAACAGGTTGAGGAGCAGTACCCCACAAGGAGAGGAAGGAAGGAAAGGAAGGCCATGTCTTTTCATAACGGTGTGAAGAATAAAAGTAAACTCTTCTGGTTGGCTAAGCAAACTCTGTCTCTGTGACTTACTGACTGATTACAACGGCAACTGCCAGTGGGGTGATGGTCTCTGGCCTGAAGAAGCCAGTAAGTGTCATGCACCCCACCCAAAGTCACATCCGCATACAGTCTCTTTTGCGAAGGAGTGCAGCACCCATGCAGCCCAGGGCCGGCACCTTCCTTTTCTTCTCTATCTGGACTCTAATGCATGAGTCTGGGTTTGGCAAATTCCAGGGGAATGTTGCCCGCCTAACTGCATTGTTCCAGTGGTAAAAATTGCCGAAGGAGGAATAATATTATGGGCTTGTTTTCATAGGCTTGGCCTCAGCCCCTTAGTTTCAGTATAGGGAAATCTTAACGCTTCAGCACGCAAGACATTTTGGTTAATTGTACCTTCCAATTTGTACGCTGTTGTCTGTTCCCTATGACTGTGCCCAGTGCACAAGGTCCATGAAGACATGGTTGGGAGAGTTTGGGGGAAGAATATCAAGGCAAGCATTGAATATAGATCAAGAGAGGTAATTATTCCCCCATGCTCTGCCCCGGTCAGACCCCACCTGGAATACTGTGTACACTTCTAGGCCCCTAATTCAAGAAAGACATCGATATATTAGAGCAAGTCCAGAGAAGAGCAACCAATATGGTAGAAGGTCTGCAAACCATGTCATATGAAGACCGGCTAAAAGAACTAGGGATATTTAGTTTGAAAAAGAGAAGGGTGAGAGGAGACTTAATAGCGGTCTACAAATATCTGAAAGGTAGTCACAGTGCAGAGGGAACCACCCTATTCTCATTAACACAAGGAAGTACAAGAAGCAATGGGATGAAACTAAGAGGAAGGCGATTCAGATTAGACATTAGGAAAAACTTTCTGACAGTGAGGGCAGTCAGGGAGTGGAACAGGCTACCACGGGAGGTGGTGAGGGCAGTCAGGGAGTGGAACAGGCTACCACGGGAGGTGGTGAGGGCAGTCAGGAAGTGGAACAGGCTACCACGGGAGGTAGTGAGGGCAGTCAGGGAGTAGAACAGGCTACCACGGGAGGTGGTGAGGGCAGTCAGGGAGTGGAACAGGCGACCACGGGAGGTGGTGAGCTCTTCCTCAATGGAAGTCTTCAAGCAGAAACTGAATAAACATATAGCTGGGATGATTTAGGAAAGCCTGCACTTGCAGGGGGTTGGATCCAATGGCCCTTAAGGTCCCTTCCAACTCTACCATTCTATGATTCTATGAACATGATCGGCTGCATAAAGCCCTTTTCCCCAACATCAGTGTCTAAACTCACAAATGCTTTTCTGGATGAATGGGAAAAAATTCCCACAAACACCTCCAAAATCTTGGTGAAATCCTTCCTAGAAGAGCGGAGGCTGTTACAAAAGCTCTTCTAGATGTAATGTGGAGGTGGCCCAGTAACTTTTATCCATATAAGTGGATGTTGTCCTGTAACCACTAGGCTTTCCTAAATCCACATTTCAGTAAGCGTTTTATCTTTGGCTGAATCCGAATTCTTTGTATCCAGGGGTGTTTCACGTCATCTCTCACATGCACATTACATGCTTAATAGCTGGAAAAACCTTGGTTGTTTGGTGTTATATATATGACTATATGACCTCTCACTTTCCTGGTCTTTCTTAACGGTTTTTCATTACCAATTATTTTCTCCGAAGTCCTCACTTACAAACACAGGATACTACCAATTTTACGGCTGTCATTGTTACCATGTTCAAGCGCCCGATATCAAAAGTGTAACTTGGCTCTTGGGCTTTAATGCAAAATGTGATGTGAGTCCCATCTCTGCACCCTACCTGGATCTAATATTACAGCACAGCAAATAATACGAATTTCCTAGTAGTCCCCTTTTAAACTCTTAGTGATCTGCCTTTTAAAATACATAATTCAATGTTATTTTTTTTATTTTTTTTTGTTCACTTCCATAGCTGTATGAGGCTTTGCTTTATGCAGGAGAAATTGTTTTGATTTTTCAGCGGGTTTTTTTGTTGTTTTTTTGAGGGTTTAAATAAATTACAGTGTAATTTATATAATTTTTGTGTGACACTAATGAAGTAAAAAAACTGCAAAAATTTTGGGATTGTTTTTCATATAGGCTTTATATTATTCACGTCTCACGCTAAATAGCCTGATTTAATATGAACACTTCTCAACACTGAAATTGCAACACCAAGAAAGAATAGTCACACTGAGTTTTGCACAAACTTTGCCGACTGTCATGGCGGCAACAGAATCAGTGAAGTAAGCCGGACACTCCACGCGATGGTTTCTTTGGTGTCTGGGATCAACACTAGCAGACTCGGGCGTCAACCTACTGTGTTATTATTCATAGGCAGGCTAGCAAGACTTAATCTCTTCTGGTCTGCTTGCTCCTTTGATCACATGTTGTGGGGAGGCCTATCACACCTACCTCCTCCTATTTATGCTTGTTGAATCCTTCCACCCATGCCAGCTATAGTTTGTCTTTATTGGTCTGTGTGGTGTCCCAGACTTTCTGATGAACGTTCTGCTTTCTAGTTTACCCCTGTTGTTTTATAGCTTCCTTCCTGCTCTTGTTTTTCCTCCTGAATCTCTTATTGTCTTTACCTTTGTGTGTGCTGTGTGACAGAGTTTTGGTTTTCCCTTATCTGTCTTTTTCTGTGGATTTCATCACATTCCGTCCCGTCCCGTCCTTCCCTGGAGTGAGGGGAAGGGGGAATTAGACCAGGAGTAGGTCCAGGAAGGAGACTCAGGCACCTCAACCATCAGGTGTATCCCTGAGGTTAGGAACAGCATAGGCCCCCCCAGCTTGAGGGAGAACTTAGGAGCCCTGATTCCACCATCCCATAAAAAAGGGAGAAATTGTGAAAATCACAGGATGGTTAGACATAGGGAAGGTTGATTAAACAAAATCTCTAAATTTTTAAGCATCCCGTATTAGTGCCACATACAGTGTGTCCACCCATATCCTGTCCACCGACATTAACTTGAGAACGGCGGCAGCTATAGGCATAGAAGTGGTGTCTAGGTATAGTAAAGTAGCCATGCGCTACACAATGAAACCACCTATAGTGCCACCTGGTGGAAAACAACAGAGTTAGCATTTTTATCTCGAAAACCAAACGAGATAGAGAAAAAAAGTGAATTAAAAAATTGTAGGACATCATCAATTCAATACGAATCGACACCCGGAGGACAGCAACAGAAGTAGCAACTAATCCCTGGCCGCGTACCGCAGGTGGCGTCACGACAACAGTCCTTCCATTCATCCCCCTATTTATTGTGGACACCTCGGGGCCCGGCAACGAGTAATGTGTAACGCCCCTGCCCCCTGGGTCCCACATATGTGTTCACGCTGCAGACATTTTCTGCACCAAAAAACACACCTTGTGGCAGAAAAACACACTAAAAAAATGCTTGCATAAGGATAGACATGCTGACAATCTGCTTGATAAACTGCACCAAATCTGTAACAAAAAAAAACAAATATATAACACTTAACCCAATACAGATTTCATCAAATCACTTCTACACATTGTGGATATTTTCTATATGTAAATTAACCTACAGAGCACTTTATGTGGATTTGCAATGGAAAGGGTGAAATCTGCACCAAATCCCCAGCAAAGTCTATTTGTAACAAGCACTGTTACTCAGTGGGTAAAATCCGCACCAAATACAAACGCAATGTGTGACCTTA
The DNA here is from genome assembly GCF_048569485.1 of Anomaloglossus baeobatrachus. NCBI lineage: Eukaryota > Metazoa > Chordata > Amphibia > Anura > Aromobatidae > Anomaloglossus > Anomaloglossus baeobatrachus. The sequence continues at coordinate 44,208,927 of NC_134355.1, read as the reverse complement.
GCCTAAAGGGGAAGTTCAATCTTGGACATTTATGGCATAGTCTCGAGGCCGAAATTTATCTCAAGAACGACACCCCAACTCACGTTACTGAGAATGAATAACTGGCTGCGCATGCGCAATTCTGTCCATTCACTATAGAAGTTCCTGAAAATAGTAAAGCTACAATTATATATATATATATATATATATATATATATATATATATATATATATATATATATATATTATATATATATATATATATATATATATATATATATATTATATATATATATATATACACACATATACACACTGTACATGTATAAAGTTTACTTTTTTTCTTTTTTCGATTCTGAATTTGAGACGAGCGGGTGTTAGGAGATGCCAGTCTTCCACAGTGGACGGAACATTTTGTGTATTTGCAATATTCGGCTACTTGTCTTTATTATGGTGTATATAAAATGAAGACTTCATCCCCGGATATTACTGGCAGAAATTTAATTACATCTTCATCACAGACGACTGGTCGTCATGGCAATGCTGGCAATTTCTAAAACACAATTGTGACTTGATGATTTGCAAAATTCTAGAATCAGAAATTGTTTACTGGAGATATAAATAGCTCGGTATTCTCAGACTTTTGTCTTAGAAGTGGAGGGTGATCATGGCTTCTATGTCCAAAATCTTCCCACTTATACCATTTACCACCCATCTAATCATTGAGACCTCTGTGATTGGTAAAGTGGGTGACCAAACTATGGAGTGGAGAGAGATCCATGCAGGAACTTACCACCATTTGTCATGCGCCATCCGTATCCGCGGATTACTTCTACGGTGTCGGACTCTGTTCACACGGCAGAGTCCGACAGGCGACCTGGTCTATTTTAAGTGCTCAGCTCGGCTGGGCATTGGCTCAGTTTTTTCACTGCTCCCAGTTATGCAGGAGTTAATTTTTGTGGTTAATTCTTGTGGAACAGCGTGGTGAGAGCCAGGTGGCTGATTTCCTTCTACAGCTGGTCTCCTCCTATTTAAGATTGGGAATCATGAATGGATAAGAAAGTCGGGTTTAACACTGCGCTAAAACCATGAAGCCAAACGATGTGATGAATTCTTTGCTATATTTTCTTTATTTAGGCCAGGTCTACGCGTTTCAAAGGCATGTCCGCCTTCTTCATCAGGACAAAGGAAAAAACAGCATGATACCAATTGCTACTTGGGGATACATATATATTGAAAAAGAGGCTCCACACCTACACAGGTGATGTCAGTCAGGGAGTGGCTGAACATCACGTGTATGAATAACAGAAAGCAGTGGAGAAAAAAATGGAAGAAACAGAAAGAAGAAAAAAAAAAAAAAAAAAAAGGAATTGGAAGGGGTTAAAACAGAGGGGTGTACGCATATGTCTGTAAAAAATTTTTTGCTTTAATAAAAAAACAAATGTAAAAAAATGTGCTTTATTTATAAAGCTTGCGCCTAAAAATACATAAAAATATAATGTCAGGTCGCTGCCAAAACAATCAGCAAGAAGGTGCAAAAATATATCAGCAAGAAGGTGCGAAAATATATATATGTATATAATACTGGAGATGATCCAGCAGTAAAAAAAAGGGGGGTTTATGCTTTAATAAAAACAAATGTGCTTTATTTGTAAAACTTGTGCCTAAAGATACATAAAAATATAGTGTCAGATCGCTGACAAAAACAATCAGCAAAAAAGTGCAAAAATATATATATGTATGATACTGGAGATGATCCAGCAGTGAAAAAAAGGGGGGTTTTTTTCGAGGTACAAAAATGTGAAAAAAAGGGGGGTTGGGACACACGGGTTTTTGCTTTAATAAAAAACAAATGTAAAGAAATGTGCTTTATTTGTAAAGCTTGCGCCTAAAAAATACATAAAAATATAGTGTCAGGTCGTTAACAAGACAATCAACAAAAAAGTGCAAAAATATATATATATGTATAATACTGGAGATGATCCAGCAATGAAAAAAAGAGGGTTTTGTGAGGTACAAGAATGTGAAAGAAAAATGGGACACACGGATTTTTGCTTTAATAGAAACAAATGTAAAAAAATGTGCTTTATTTGTAAAGCTTACGCCTAAAAATACATAAAAATATAGTGTCAGGTCGCTGACAAAACAATCAGCAAAAAGGTGCAAAAATATATGTATGTATGATACTGGAAATAATCCAGCAGTGAAAAAAAGGGGTTTTGTGAGGTACAAGAAAGTGAAAGAAAAATAGGACACACGGGCATAGGGAAAAAAAAAAAAAAAAAAAAAAACTCCAACGTGCTATGTGAAGTGCTGAAAGGGGTGAAATGAGTTCAAAGCGTGGGAAAAAAATTATCTGCGCATGCGTGCGCATGAAGGAGCAGGGTGAAAAGAATTCATGTCGGCATAGAGAACGGGCTGGAACAAAATACAGTGAGTGAAAAAAGGGGGTAGATCAAATATGAAAAGAATAAAGAAGATAGTTTCTGGAGAGTGAAACAAATATAAAGATCAAATTTTGTATTCATCCATCCAAGGGCAAAAAACAGTGTTTGATGGTATCACATTTAAATAAATACATACAATAGATATGAATATAATATAATATAATATAAAGAGTAAAAACCTTTAAGAAACACGCTGAAACCAAATAAAATAATTATCACAACCAACAGATAAAAGGATATATATGAAAAGTTGTATATAAAAACATACAATCCCACCTTATAATGAAAGCTGGGGAAGGGGGAAGGAATTTTTGGAGTATCTTAATAAAATGGGGAAAAATACATATATAAAAATTAAAATGTCCTTATTATATTAGGATAAAAACTGGGTGTATAAAAACTTCATGTTTATGCAGACCGCATTAGAAAATGTAAAAGAAATATATATAATATATATCCAAAAAATATTTGTTGGGAATTTATTTCACATAAAACATTAAAAAAATCCCAAAAAAATTTTTTTAAAAATTTTTTTAAATTTTTTTTTTTTTTTTTTTTTTTTAAAATAATAAGCGAGGATTAATAAAACAGATCGGTCAATTCATTGAGCCCATGCGGTTTTAGAGTACTGAGCTTATGGATCCAAAAGGTCTCTTTTTTGCTTAATAATTCTAATCTATTTGGTATATCTGAGGGAATATGTTCAATAGGGGTGATTGTACAGGACATCATCTTATTGTGAAATAAAGCACAATGTCTAGATAAACTGTGCAACATATATCCAATCTTGACGTTATGTCGGTGAGAATTTAACCTATTGTGCAATGCCTGGCAAGTCCTCCCCACATACTGCTTACCACAGATACAATCCAATAAGTAAACGACATGGTCGGTCTGGCAGGTCATATAATCCTTAATAGGGAAAATCTCAGCACCCACGTGCGAACAAAACGATATCTTATTATGACCGATGATCTTGCAGCAGAGACAGTTTTTTGCATTACATCTAAATGACCCTATTACAGGGGTTGTAGTGTTAGAGCTCCTAGTATCTTTAAGTCTACTGGGAGCTAAAATATTCTTAATAGTAGGAGCTCTCCTAAAAGTAAAACCCGGTTGGGAGGGTAAAATGCCCATTAAAATGGGGTCATTTAAAAGTATATCCCAGTGTTTTGAAAAAATTTTTTTAATCCTAAAATTGTCACTGCTGTAAGTAGTAATAAAATTGAGGGCAAAATCATTAACAATCGGGCTCGCGCCGTCTGCTTTATTATCGGATTGGAAAACTTTCCTAGAAACAAGCAAATCCTTTTGTTTTAAAGATCTTGTGGTAGTGAAGGCTTTTTTGATTAAATTACGGGGATATTTTTTCTCCAAGAACCGCTCTTTTAAAATGGCAACCTGATCAGAGAAATCCTCATCTGTTGTGCAATTTCTCCTTATCCTTTTATATTGATTTACCGGTATATTGAGCAACCATTTATCATAGTGTTCGCTATTGAAATTTATATAGCTATTAGTGTCCACCTGTTTAAAATAAGTCTTGGTAAGAATACGGCTGTTTTGATGATAAAGTGTCAGATCTAAAAAATGAATTGTCTTATCATGGACAGTTGATGTAAAATTCAAACCCCAAGTATTTTCATTTAACAAAGCAAGAAAGGAATCAATATTGTTTTGTTCATTATCCCATATAAAAAACAGATCATCTATGAATCTTTTGTAGACAACAATACTGTTTACATGACTACCATCCAGTATATGGAGGTTCTCGAATAGTCCCATAAATAAATTTGCATACGAACAAGCTGCTTTTGATCCCATCGCTGTACCCAGATATTGATGGTAAAGTTTATCTAGGAACGTGAAGAAATTGTTATGTAAAATGAAGCTCATAGCCTCCAAAAGGAACCTCTTTTGGATTGCAGGAAATCTGCTATCTTTGGTGAGAAAAAACCATAGACTGAAAAGACCCAAATCATGGGCAATATTTGAATATAATGCGGAAACATCAACAGTTACAAAGAGATACGATTGTTTCCAAGGAATATCTTTGATTATGTTTATGAGATGGGAGGAATCTCTCAGATAACTCCCTAAATCCATCACATACGGTTGCAGTAATTGATCCACATATGCCGCTAAATTTGCTGTGAGTGAATTGATGCCTGAGATGATAGGGCGTCCAGGGGGGTTTACCGGATTTTTATGCAATTTAGGCAGATGGTAAAAAAATGCTACATTAAAACTATCAATCTGTAAAAATCTCTTTTCAGATGAATTCAAAATATTATTATCAACGGCTTTTTGTATTAAACCCTTATAGGCTATGACAGCAGAATCATATTTCCCCCATTCTACTGTCTGATAGTATAAGGGATCAGAGAGTATCCTTAAAGCCTCATTTACATAATCGCCCCTGTTCTGGACGACAATGCCTCCCCCTTTATCGGCCGATCTGATGACAATTTCTCGATTATTTTTTAGGTTTTTGAGTGCCAATCTCTCTTTATGGGAGAGGTTATGCTGCAAATTTCTTTTGGTATTCATGAACACCTTGAGGTCTGTCAAAACTAAGTCACTAAAAGTCTTGATGTGATGACCTTTGCTCCCTGTGGGGTAGAATTTGGATTTGGGTTTGACAATAGTGTGGACAAAGGGGAGATCTGTTGGAAGAGTATTCGTGTCACTAATGGGGGGAGTATTACTATTTAATAAAAAATGCCTCTTTAGAGTCAATTTTCTGATATAATTTTGGACATCTAAAAACACATCAAAGTCCTTGGAATGATATGAAGGGCAATAGGAGAGGCCTTTTTGGAGTACTGATATTTCCCATTTATTCAACTCATAACTGGAGAGGTTAAAGATGTTTTTGGTATTATTAGCTATTTTCAAATCTAAATTAATCTGATTTCTTTTTTGCTGGAGCCGGCGACCTGCTCGAACTCCTCTAAAGTGTTTTTTCTTTTTTTCGTGGAACCCCTGGGTATGAGGAAATCTGTTATCAGATTCTCTTTGTTGGCACGAACTGGGGGCAAAAAAGGAACCAGTGGAGTGGCTTTAAGAGTATTATCAATTGTTATGACTTTATGGGTCATGGGGTTGTCATTTGAAGATGTACCAGCAGACTGTGAAACAGATATCTCCTGCGCCCTTGGCGTTGGAGGGGAATCCTCATGATGCTGATGCTCATTTGATGCTGAAATTTTTTTAAAAATTTCAGCATCAAATACTGGGAATACACAGGACTTTGATTTTATAGATTTACTCAATCTATCTACTCATGAGGATTCCCCTCCAACGCCAAGGGCGCAGGAGATATCTGTTTCACAGTCTGCTGGTACATCTTCAAATGACAACCCCATGACCCATAAAGTCATAACAATTGATAATACTCTTAAAGCCACTCCACTGGTTCCTTTTTTGCCCCCAGTTCGTGCCAACAAAGAGAATCTGATAACAGATTTCCTCATACCCAGGGGTTCCACGAAAAAAAGAAAAAACACTTTAGAGGAGTTCGAGCAGGTCGCCGGCTCCAGCAAAAAAGAAATCAGATTAATTTAGATTTGAAAATAGCTAATAATACCAAAAACATCTTTAACCTCTCCAGTTATGAGTTGAATAAATGGGAAATATCAGTACTCCAAAAAGGCCTCTCCTATTGCCCTTCATATCATTCCAAGGACTTTGATGTGTTTTTAGATGTCCAAAATTATATCAGAAAATTGACTCTAAAGAGGCATTTTTTATTAAATAGTAATACTCCCCCCATTAGTGACACGAATACTCTTCCAACAGATCTCCCCTTTGTCCACACTATTGTCAAACCCAAATCCAAATTCTACCCCACAGGGAGCAAAGGTCATCACATCAAGACTTTTAGTGACTTAGTTTTGACAGACCTCAAGGTGTTCATGAATACCAAAAGAAATTTGCAGCATAACCTCTCCCATAAAGAGAGATTGGCACTCAAAAACCTAAAAAATAATCGAGAAATTGTCATCAGATCGGCCGATAAAGGGGGAGGCATTGTCGTCCAGAACAGGGGCGATTATGTAAATGAGGCTTTAAGGATACTCTCTGATCCCTTATACTATCAGACAGTAGAATGGGGGAAATATGATTCTGCTGTCATAGCCTATAAGGGTTTAATACAAAAAGCCGTTGATAATAATATTTTGAATTCATCTGAAAAGAGATTTTTACAGATTGATAGTTTTAATGTAGCATTTTTTTACCATCTGCCTAAATTGCATAAAAATCCGGTAAACCCCCCTGGACGCCCTATCATCTCAGGCATCAATTCACTCACAGCAAATTTAGCGGCATATGTGGATCAATTACTGCAACCGTATGTGATGGATTTAGGGAGTTATCTGAGAGATTCCTCCCATCTCATAAACATAATCAAAGATATTCCTTGGAAACAATCGTATCTCTTTGTAACTGTTGATGTTTCCGCATTATATTCAAATATTGCCCATGATTTGGGTCTTTTCAGTCTATGGTTTTTTCTCACCAAAGATAGCAGATTTCCTGCAATCCAAAAGAGGTTCCTTTTGGAGGCTATGAGCTTCATTTTACATAACAATTTCTTCACGTTCCTAGATAAACTTTACCATCAATATCTGGGTACAGCGATGGGATCAAAAGCAGCTTGTTCGTATGCAAATTTATTTATGGGACTATTCGAGAACCTCCATATACTGGATGGTAGTCATGTAAACAGTATTGTTGTCTACAAAAGATTCATAGATGATCTGTTTTTTATATGGGATAATGAACAAAACAATATTGATTCCTTTCTTGCTTTGTTAAATGAAAATACTTGGGGTTTGAATTTTACATCAACTGTCCATGATAAGACAATTCATTTTTTAGATCTGACACTTTATCATCAAAACAGCCGTATTCTTACCAAGACTTATTTTAAACAGGTGGACACTAATAGCTATATAAATTTCAATAGCGAACACTATGATAAATGGTTGCTCAATATACCGGTAAATCAATATAAAAGGATAAGGAGAAATTGCACAACAGATGAGGATTTCTCTGATCAGGTTGCCATTTTAAAAGAGCGGTTCTTGGAGAAAAAATATCCCCGTAATTTAATCAAAAAAGCCTTCACTACCACAAGATCTTTAAAACAAAAGGATTTGCTTGTTTCTAGGAAAGTTTTCCAATCCGATAATAAAGCAGACGGCGCGAGCCCGATTGTTAATGATTTTGCCCTCAATTTTATTACTACTTACAGCAGTGACAATTTTAGGATTAAAAAAATTTTTTCAAAACACTGGGATATACTTTTAAATGACCCCATTTTAATGGGCATTTTACCCTCCCAACCGGGTTTTACTTTTAGGAGAGCTCCTACTATTAAGAATATTTTAGCTCCCAGTAGACTTAAAGATACTAGGAGCTCTAACACTACAACCCCTGTAATAGGGTCATTTAGATGTAATGCAAAAAACTGTCTCTGCTGCAAGATCATCGGTCATAATAAGATATCGTTTTGTTCGCACGTGGGTGCTGAGATTTTCCCTATTAAGGATTATATGACCTGCCAGACCGACCATGTCGTTTACTTATTGGATTGTATCTGTGGTAAGCAGTATGTGGGGAGGACTTGCCAGGCATTGCACAATAGGTTAAATTCTCACCGACATAACGTCAAGATTGGATATATGTTGCACAGTTTATCTAGACATTGTGCTTTATTTCACAATAAGATGATGTCCTGTACAATCACCCCTATTGAACATATTCCCTCAGATATACCAAATAGATTAGAATTATTAAGCAAAAAAGAGACCTTTTGGATCCATAAGCTCAGTACTCTAAAACCGCATGGGCTCAATGAATTGACCGATCTGTTTTATTAATCCTCGCTTATTATTTTAAAAAAAAAAAAAAAAAAAAAAAAAAAAAAAAATTTAAAAAAATTTTTAAAAAATTTTTTTTGGGATTTTTTTAATGTTTTATGTGAAATAAATTCCCAACAAATATTTTTTGGATATATATTATATATATTTCTTTTACATTTTCTAATGCGGTCTGCATAAACATGAAGTTTTTATACACCCAGTTTTTATCCTAATATAATAAGGACATTTTAATTTTTATATATGTATTTTTCCCCATTTTATTAAGATACTCCAAAAATTCCTTCCCCCTTCCCCAGCTTTCATTATAAGGTGGGATTGTATGTTTTTATATACAACTTTTCATATATATCCTTTTATCTGTTGGTTGTGATAATTATTTTATTTGGTTTCAGCGTGTTTCTTAAAGGTTTTTACTCTTTATATTATATTCATATCTATTGTATGTATTTATTTAAATGTGATACCATCAAACACTGTTTTTTGCCCTTGGATGGATGAATACAAAATTTGATCTTTATATTTGTTTCACTCTCCAGAAACTATCTTCTTTATTCTTTTCATATTTGATCTACCCCCTTTTTTCACTCACTGTATTTTGTTCCAGCCCGTTCTCTATGCCGACATGAATTCTTTTCACCCTGCTCCTTCATGCGCACGCATGCGCAGATAATTTTTTTCCCACGCTTTGAACTCATTTCACCCCTTTCAGCACTTCACATAGCACGTTGGAGTTTTTTTTTTTTTTTTTTTTTTTTTCCCTATGTCCGTGTGTCCTATTTTTCTTTCACTTTCTTGTACCTCACAAAACCCCTTTTTTTCACTGCTGGATTATTTCCAGTATCATACATACATATATTTTTGCACCTTTTTGCTGATTGTTTTGTCAGCGACCTGACACTATATTTTTATGTATTTTTAGGCGTAAGCTTTACAAATAAAGCACATTTTTTTACATTTGTTTCTATTAAAGCAAAAATCCGTGTGTCCCATTTTTCTTTCACATTCTTGTACCTCACAAAACCCTCTTTTTTTCATTGCTGGATCATCTCCAGTATTATACATATATATATATTTTTGCACTTTTTTGTTGATTGTCTTGTTAACGACCTGACACTATATTTTTATGTATTTTTTAGGCGCAAGCTTTACAAATAAAGCACATTTCTTTACATTTGTTTTTTATTAAAGCAAAAACCCGTGTGTCCCAACCCCCCTTTTTTTCACATTTTTGTACCTCGAAAAAAACCCCCCTTTTTTTCACTGCTGGATCATCTCCAGTATCATACATATATATATTTTTGCACTTTTTTGCTGATTGTTTTTGTCAGCGATCTGACACTATATTTTTATGTATCTTTAGGCACAAGTTTTACAAATAAAGCACATTTGTTTTTATTAAAGCATAAACCCCCCTTTTTTTTACTGCTGGATCATCTCCAGTATTATATACATATATATATTTTCGCACCTTCTTGCTGATATATTTTTGCACCTTCTTGCTGATTGTTTTGGCAGCGACCTGACATTATATTTTTATGTATTTTTAGGCGCAAGCTTTATAAATAAAGCACATTTTTTTACATTTGTTTTTTTATTAAAGCAAAAAATTTTTTACAGACATATGCGTACACCCCTCTGTTTTAACCCCTTCCAATTCCTTTTTTTTTTTTTTTTTTTTTTTTTTTTTTTTCTTCTTTCTGTTTCTTCCATTTTTTTCTCCACTGCTTTCTGTTATTCATACACGTGATGTTCAGCCACTCCCTGACTGACATCACCTGTGTAGGTGTGGAGCCTCTTTTTCAATATATATGTATCCCCAAGTAGCAATTGGTATCATGCTGTTTTTTCCTTTGTCCTGATGAAGAAGGCGGACATGCCTTTGAAACGCGTAGACCTGGCCTAAATAAAGAAAATATAGCAAAGAATTCATCACATCGTTTGGCTTCATGGTTTTAGCGCAGTGTTAAACCCGACTTTCTTATCCATTCATGATTCCCTGTTGCATCATCGGGGCTGCTGCTTGACCATTTTCTGCATACATAGGAGTTGTGCCTGTCACAACTTCCATAGGTGAGCACCTGTTTTCATTTTCTAAGCCTGCATTGTTTGCCAGATAAGACCCTATGTGCGCTTTTCTCTCCACAGCATTTTGATTCCTATTTAAGATTGGGAGTGTAGTAGGAGACCCCCGAAGATAGTCTGCTTGCAGTGGTGAAATCCCGGCATCCATGGCATACCTCTATTTGGTGACCAGCTAATCGTTGTCTGCTTGGCTTACGAGTTCCCTGGTGTGAATTACTCCTACCCCTTTTGGTTTTATTCCCTCTGGTGTCGCTTTGTCTCTTATCTGTGCTCACTTGCGGTGTGAGTGTGTTTTCAGTTTTACCCCCTTGTCTGTGCCTTTGGGAGGTTGTTACCTAGTGTCCTGCCATAGCAGGGTTGGTGTTATAAGGAAAGGGCCAGACAGGAGACAGGGCTTAGGGTGGTGACCTGGACCTCCCTACCATCAAGGGTACCTCCAGGGTCAGAGCGAGCGCAGGGCCCACAGTCGCAGGGCCAGCATAGTGTGTCGCCCCAGGGCTATGGGGTATTCGGTCCCGGGCGATGTATTACTGGGGAGATGTCACTGGTGGCCGGTGCCCGTTTCTGTGACCCTTGGGTCGCTTTTAAAAGGGGGAATATTTAAGGGGAATTGAAATAAAAGTTTTTGTCGTGACACCACTTGCGGGTTGCGGCTATTTAGTGGAGCCACCGCCGCACAGATCTCACTACTGGGACTGGTGTTGGTGGCAGCCTGGATGTTGGGCACTCCGCAAGTAGGGCCAGGCCCCACGGGATAGATGATGTTGTTGGGCGTGGAAAGAAGGCAGGCCACACAAGGGATTGCAGTGTAACTGGTTCCTTTACTCACGGTAAGGTGGTAGCTGGTAACCCGAGGAAGGCTGGTTTTGACCGGTCCCCTTAGTTCCAGTGGCGGTGTGGTGACCTGGTGACTTCTTTCCCCTGCACCTGTCTCTGGTTGGTAAGTTCCCGTGGCTTGGAGCGTCTGGGGGTCCCCTCCTGGTAGTCTCTCAGTCTCAGTCCGTATAACAGGTAGCTTGAACCCTGTCGGATTCTCTGGTCCTGTTCCCTGGTTTTCCTGTTGCTACTGTGTCCCGAACTTTACGGTCAGTGAGGTCCTGGATGGTCTCCTCACTGTGCAGATTTTAGCAGGTATGCCTGGAGCGTTTGCCTGACCAAGGATTCTGTACCCCGTTGGTGCTATGATTCCGTGAGTTCTCCACCGTATTCCACCGGCAACCAACCGCCTGGGCCCTCAGGTCACCGTTACACTCTCCTGTCAGTGCGGTTACGTCCGTATCCTCTCACTTCCACTTACTGACTGTCTGACCCCTCCCCACTGGTTGTCATCTAGTGGACTGGATCAGCTCCACTCCTAGGTGGCCATCCGCTCGGTCCTACCCTAGTCTGTCACCAGTCTTTGGGAAATGGGGAAAAACAGGGATTAATTTGAATGTTTTGTTGTTACCGGCACTGGTCTTCTGGGTCCCTGTAGGTAGGCCCTGCTTCATGGACAGGATGCAGTACCTTGTTGCTCCTGATGCCTCCAGGGGCGCTACAATAGCACCCCCTGACATTTTTGTTGGAGAAAAATTGGGGAACTGGAGTCCCGTGTTCTAAACGTCAATGGTGGTGTTGAGCAAAAGGATTCGCAGGTTGTTGGTAGTCCATTGCCACCGGACGAGAGCGCTGTAAACCTGCTATAATCCCCGACATCTTTTATGTTTAGTAGGTGTGATGTTATTATGTTGTGCATTATGCAAGTTGGGCCTACTAATCAGAGGAGCAGTAGGGAAATCTTTTTGCTCACATGTTATCATTAAGTGTCTCTTCTCCACCTAGTCAGGATTTATCATTTATATCATGCATATTTAGTAAATACCGTGTTTCCCCGAAAGTAAGGCCCTGTCTTACATTAATTTTACCCCCAAAAGTCCCACCCTGCCTTACTTTCGGGGGAGGCCTTACATTGGAAAAAAAATGACAATCCTCCCCCCTGCAGCCTCCCCATTGTTTGAGAGTCTGGCATCCACCCCATCCTCCCCCCTGCAGCCTCCCCATTGTTTGAGAGTCTGGCATCCACCCCATCCTCCCCCCTGCAGCCTCCCCATTGTTTGAGAGTCTGGCATCCACCCCATCCTCCCCCCTGCAGCCTCCCCATACAGTGGTTCTGCCCCCCACTCTGCCACCACACACACTGACACATACGGTACCGGTACAGCCCCACACGGCACCCACACACATATCGTACCGGTACCGTACACACACACACACACACACACACACACACAGCCCCATACGGCACCCATACACATACCATACACATACCGTACACATACCGTACACACACACACAGACACACACAGAGAGAGTTTCGGAACTTACCGTTACTTTCCTTCTGTTTCGATCTCCTCTGCGGTGCCGGGGGGACGATTCAGATGCCAGGGACGCTGGACCAATCGGAGCGAGCCTGCAGGCGGTGACGTCGCGGCTGATTTCGGCCAATCAGCTGCGAGCCGGCTGACTGGCCAATCGCAGCTCGAGCTGAGGGCCAATCAGATGCGAGCCGGCTGACTGGCCAATCACAGCTCGAGCTGATGGTCAGCAGGGAGCCTTGCGGGGGCCATTCACCGGAGGCGGACCACGGGTGGCACAAGACTGGAGAAGGCCTGGATGGAGCGAGGGAACAGCGGCAAGTTCCTGTACTGTCCCCAGTGACCCCACCCATATGCGGCCTTACATTCCCCGGGCCCCCTGCTACCCTGCCTTACAATCGGGGGGTGCCCTACATTGGCGGACCCCCCCGAAACCCCCACCCTGCCTTACTTTCGGGGGGGTCCTACTTTCGGGGAAACACGGTAGCTATAACAATAATTCCCTAAAAGCTTTCACCCTCAGGGATTCCACAGAGACCATATTTTCGATCTGAGTGTGATCTGACAAAACATCAGAATGCACTTGGACCAATGTTATTCTACAGACCAGTGCACATGTTCCATTTTTTTTCCTCTGTCAGAAAAAAAAGGATTGTAGCTTGCACAATTTGCATCCGGAAGTCGGATTGCACTGTACCATGCAAGTCGATGGATCCGTGGGAAAAAAATGGGACTGCGCTCAGATGATGTCAGATTTTCATGGACTGACAGGATGGAGAAATTATTTTCTTTCCATCATCTCACGCTAGGAAGTACCAAGTGAACGGCGAAAGGAAAGAGAAGGGAAACCAGGGAAGGCGGAGATGGTGACTCCTGACCAAGACTACCGCTGGGCCCTGGATTCCCTCACCGCCCTAGATAGGTTCCGCACCTATGCTCCGAGCAGAATACATGACCCTAGGCTGACCCCAAAATAGACTATAGGAAGAGAACGGATGACATGAGCGCTTAGTCAACCCCACTAGGCTCTAAAGGACATACAGGGATAACAAACAAGAGAAAACCACAAACAACTTATCTCTAGTTGTCTCAGGGAGAGGGACTGCAACAACCACCAAGATTCTATAGATATACAACCCGCCTGCTTGACTGAAGACTTGATAAAGATATAACCAATATCACCAGCACCAAGTAATAGGAAATGAAGGTATATACAGTTAGGTCCAGAAATATTTGGACAGTGACACAAGTTTTGTTATTTTAGCTGTTTACAAAAACATGTTCAGAAATACAATTATATATATAATATGGGCTGAAAGTGCACACTCCCAGCTGCAATATGAGAGTTTTCACATCCAAATCGGAGAAAGGGTTTAGGAATCATAGCTCTGTAATGCATAGCCTCCTCTTTTTCAAGGGACCAAAAGTAATTGGACAAGGGACTCTAAGGGCTGCAATTAACTCTGAAGGCGTCTGCCTCGTTAACCTGTAATCAATGAAGTAGTTAAAAGATCTGGGGTTGATTACAGGTGTGTGGTTTTGCATTTGGAAGCTGTTGCTGTGACCAGACAACATGCGGTCTAAGGAAATCTCAATTGAGGTGAAGCAGAACATCCTGAGGCTGAAAAAAAAGAAAAAATCCATCAGAGAGATAGCACACATGCTTGGAGTAGCAAAATCAACAGTCGGGTACATTCTGAGAAAAAAGGAATTGACTGGTGAGCTTGGGAACTCAAAAAGGCCTGGGCGTCCACGGATGACAACAGTGGTGGATGATCGCCGCATACTTTCTTTGGTGAAGAAGAACCTGTTCACAACATCAACTGAAATCCAGAACACTCTCAGTGAAGTAGGTGTATCTGTCTCTAAGTCAACAGTAAAGAGAAGACTCCATGAAAGTAAATACAAAGGGTTCACATCTAGATGCAAACCATTCATCAATTCCATAAATAGACAGGCCAGAGTTAAATTTGCTGAAAAACACCTCATGAAGCCAGCTCAGTTCTGGAAAAGTATTCTATGGACAGATGAGACAAAGATCAACCTGTACCAGAATGATGGGAAGAAAAAAGTTTGGAGAAGAAAGGGAACGGCACATGATCCAAGGCACACCACATCCTCTGTAAAACATGGTGGAGGCAACGTGATGGCATGGGCATGCATGGCTTTCAATGGCACTGGGTCACTTGTGTTTATTGATGACATAACAGCAGACAAGAGTAGCCGGATGAATTCTGAAGTGTACCGGGATATACTTTCAGCCCAGATTCAGCCAAATGCCGCAAAGTTGATCGGACGGCGCTTCATAGTACAGATGGACAATGACCCCAAGCATACAGCCAAAGCTACCCAGGAGTTCATGAGTGCAAAAAAGTGGAACATTCTGCAATGGCCAAGTCAATCACCAGATCTTAACCCAATTGAGCATGCATTTCACTTGCTCAAATCCAGACTTAAGACGGAAAGACCCACAAACAAGCAAGACCTGAAGGCTGCGGCTGTAAAGGCCTGGCAAAGCATTAAGAAGGAGGAAACCCAGCGTTTGGTGATGTCCATGGGTTCCAGACTTAAGGCAGTGATTGCCTCCAAAGGATTCGCAACAAAATATTGAAAATAAAAATATTTTGTTTGGGTTTGGTTTATTTGTCCAATTACTTTTGACCTCCTAAAATGTGGAGTGTTTGTAAAGAAATGTGTACAATTCCTACAATTTCTATCAGATATTTTTGTTCAAACCTTCAAATTAAACGTTACAATCTGCACTTGAATTCTGTTGTAGAGGTTTCATTTCAAATCCAATGTGGTGGCATGCAGAGCCCAACTCGCGAAAATTGTGTCACTGTCCAAATATTTCTGGACCTAACTGTATAGACAAGGAAAGTACTGATTAACAGCAGCTGACGGGCTGAACAACGCCACAAGGTCATAAAGGGATGAAAACTAAGCAAGAATAATAGGGATCAGGGAGCAGTTTGTGTAGCCAAACACTGTGACCTTCTATAGCCGGACACCACAGGACTGTCACCTGTGACATCTGCACAGCCAAGAAAATCGAATCACATTCTGATCAAACTCTGATCAGTGTTTAATTAATATAATTGGACAGATACATTCTACTTTTCATTATCACCCTAATGTTACCCATACACAGTAGACAATTGCTTTTATTTCCAGAATTAAAAGCTATGGACACCTTTGCACGGGATTTTTTATTGTTTGTTGTGCAATTTCTCCTAAAGAAAGCTAATAAATTGTGTGGTCCATAGTTCCCTGAGTATGTCAATACCTATATGTAGTCAGAAACATATGATGTCATGGAGCCCATATGATGTCATATCTTTGGAAGCTTCTGATAGGTTTATTGACAACATCTGAGTTAATTAGAGACTTAGCTGTGGATGTATTTTAACGCACACCTGAAACACACTGCTTCTTTAGTAGCATTATGGGAAAGTCAAAAGAAATCAGCCAAGATCTCAGGAAGAGAATTGTGGACTTGCATAAATCTGGTTCATCCTTGGGTACAATTTTCAGATACCGGAAGGTGCCGCGATCATCTGTACAAACAATTATACGCAAGTACAAACAAGATGGGAATGTCCAGCCATCATATGGCTCAGGAAGGAGACAAGTTCTGTATACCAGAGATGAACGTGCTTTGGTCAGACATGTGCATGTCAACCTAAGAACAAAAGCAAAAGACCTTGTGAAAAAGCTGGTGGAAGTTGGTAAGAGTATGTCATTTTCCACAATGAAATGAGTACTATATCAACATGGGCTAAAAGGCCACTCTGCCAGGAAGAAGCCATTACTCCAGAAGCATAATGTTGTGGGGTTGTTTTGCTGCAGGAGGGACTGGTGCACTTCAAAAATAGATGGCATCATGAGGAAAGAAGATTACACTGGGGAACGCAATTTTTTTAGGAGTTAGGTCAGACAACTGTTCTTAATTAATTTTTGGATGCTGAATCCAAAAATAATCTCAGTTTTTCTCTATCACGTCAAGTTCTTGAACTATAGGATTTTTGTCTTCTCAAAAATATGTAAACTACTGTACCTAAAAGGTGTTTGTTTTTTTTTAAATAGTACAAATATGAACAAAAAATGAAATTAATAAGAAACCACACTGTCTCAGTTGTGACTACTCTTACAAGTTGACACGTAGCTCTATATGAGTCGAATTGTACGCAGATAACAAGTCTTATTACAGAAATCAGTGCAATTGTGCTTCTATGGCAGGTAAGTTGAGGAGGAAAAACTTGACGTGATAGAAAAAAACTGACTACATTTTTGGAATCAGCATGCCAATTTTAGTATAAATCAGCTCAAAAACCTAACTCAACAGAATTTTTTTTTCAAATTGTTCCCCAGTGTTATGTAACAATACTGAAGCAACATCTCAAGACATCAGCCAGGAACTTAAAACTTGGGCGGAAATGGGTCTTCCAAATAACAATGACCCAAAGCATACTGCCAAACTGATTACAAAGTGGCTTAAGGATAACAAAGTCAATGTTTTGGAGTGGCCATCACAAACCTTGATCTCATTCCTTTTGAAAATATATGACAAAAGCTGAAAAGGCCGATGCGAGCAAAGCGACCTACAAACATGGCTCAGTTACACCAGTTCTGTCAGGAGAAACAGGCCCAAATTCCTACCAACTATTGTGAGAACCTTGTGGAAGGATACAAAACACTTCACCAAAGTCATACAGTGTAAGGGCAATGGCACCAAATACTAATGAAATGGAGGGAAACTTTTGACTTTGCAGAAAGTAATAAAAATGTCTTAAGACATTCTCTCTCTCATTATTCTGGCATTTGGCAAATATAAATAATTTTGGTTCCTAATTGCCCTAAAATAGGAAAGGCTTATTCTGATTTCATGTCAGATAGTGAGAAAAACCTGCAGATGTGTCTGTATAGAGAGCGGAGGGAAAAACCTGCAGATGTGTCTGTATAGAGACCGGAGAGAAAAACCTGCAGATGTGTCTGTATAGAGAGCGGAGGGAAAAACCTGCAGATGTGTCTGTATAGAGACCGGAGAGAAAAACCTGCAGATGTGTCTGTATAGAGAGGGAGGGAAAAAACTGCCGCACATGAGCCTTTGTAGAGAGTGGAGGAAAACGTCTTTCTTCAATTAATAAATATATATAAAAAATGTTTTACATTTATTTCCTCCCCCCATTGTAGATATTTTTCCATTAAAATAAAACCAACGTTATTTTATGTAGTCCCTCTATGGGACGTTTATTAGTCTGATCACTGATCTAATGCATTAAACCTGTTAGTGTTACACTGACAAAATGCCTTTTAGACCCTATTCTCGGCATAGACCACCTTCAGGTCCTCTCTCTCAACCTTCTAAATGCTGCATTTGGGGTTAAGGAGTAACTATCATTTTAATAAATCAATAGCACACATGAAAATAAGAAACTTTATAATACATCTTATTGGAGAAATTGCTTCTCCTGGATTGATATTTAATTCTCAATTTATGGATAAAATCTGTATGCAGTGAGGACAGATTTCCCTATTATGGAGACAGATTTTTTAAAATTTAGTTTAATTATTGTAAATTTTAAAGTTATAGGTAGACACAGACATTCTGCGGTCAGTATAAGCACCAAGTGCCATCTCCTACCTCAGTAATGGGAAAATCTGTATTTACTGAAGATGGATTTTCTCCTGAATTGAGACATTTAAGAGTAAATGATCATTTCCCGGAGGAGCAAGAAGCAGATTTCCCTAATAAAATTTATGACAAAGCTTCTTATTTTTACATGTACTATTGATTTTTGAAACACCGAAAAAAAAAATAATTGAAACAACAGTTGTTCAAGCAATTTTTGATATAGTCTTCACAAAACGTTTTACTAATTTGTTCATTAGCTGAGTGCTATGCAAATAGGTCACCAATACGTCAGAGCTTCTGGTTCTGAAGGCTTTCTGCCTCCCCCTCCAAAATGCTCTCTCCCCTCTCCGCTGTAGATAAGTGAACAAACCCCTTCTTCCTGCTGTCTCCATACCCTGTTGTCACGTCCTCACCAGAGTCCGCTCCTGCGACTTCTGCTTTGGTCACCAGCGCTGCTGTATTCCCGTCTTGACTGTGCTGGTGATAGGAGAGGAGTCGGTGCCAGTGGCTCTAGTGGGAACAGGCTCCGCTCATCCACTAAGCTGGGTTTCCCTGGGACCTGCAGTAACACTGGCTGACTGTAGGTGGCGTGTGTCTTCCAGCTGAAGTTTCCACCACTCAGCTACAGCCAATGGGAAGACACCAAACCCTTCTAATTCCCCCTCCTGTCTGCTGGTCACTGCCAGAGATAGTTTTGTATTCCTGCTAGTGTCTGGTTCCTGTTCTGTTCTGTCTATTGATCCCTGTGTTGACCTCTGCCTGCTCATAGACTCCTCTCCTGCCTGACGTTTTTGTACTTCGTTGCCATCTCCGATTTGACCTTAGCCTTATTTCTTGACCACCCTCTTGCCTGCCGATTTTGTCTCTTTGTGTGCCTCCTGGTTTTGACCCTGCCTGACAACCACTCTTTCCTGGACTGAAGCCTTCCATAGGCAGCGATCTCCTGGACCTTGTGTAATTCCAAGGGTTTTAAGGTTCTTAAGATCCTACAGACTTGGTGGCTAGCCCTAGTCTGTCCGTGACAGTCATCCTGAGTCAGCAGTCAAGGGCAGATGTTACACATTTAGCCTGTCAATGTGGATCCCGGCTTGTCTGGGTTCTCCTGCTCACAATACACCATGAGCAGCAGAAACACTTTTATCCGAATAATAATCATCATCATAATCATCATCATCTACAACGTGGTGCAATTCCACACAATTTAAGGCTCTGTGACATTTATATAAAGAGTTTCCTTATTTATCACTTATGTACCTTTTAACTTGGCTTTGTCTGCAAGGACCAAGAACACCCTATTACCTTGTGTGAGTGTTTGATTTTGCGCCAAAACAGTACAGATGTCACATCCCAGCACCCAACTGTGCAGAGATGTCCCCGATTTGTGGAGCTCCTTAAACTTGGCATATCAGCAGATTTCAAGGCCTAGTCTTGAATCGGTAAGCCAGCCTAAATTAGCCCTGCAGATATATAACACAGCATAGAAGTGGAAATCTTACCAATAGCTCGCCTTTCTGTGCTTATTTAGGCTGAACAGGAACTGTGGACTCAGGTCTTGCAACCCCGATGACATCATTACATCTCCTTTTGCACTTCTATGTTGCTGCCGGCTTACGATTGGTCAGCATCATACAGGAGGCAGAAGTACACGCCCCCAGTGAAAACCAATACTCATTTAGACTCAAAGTTAACAGGTGACAAATATTTAATTGCTAATATCTCCGCAACGGTGAAGCAAAATAAAAACAAAAAATCACCTTTCTATTTATTCCACTCTGCAGCCACTATTACATAGTGTGTCCAGCCCATCAGGAAAAATGTGGTAAAAGGTCCTCTAGTACTATACAAGGCTGGTCCTAATAAAAGCCCGAATATAACACAACTGATGTAGTCAGTATATTGCCCAAGTTACAAATCTATGCTCAGAAAGATCAAAGACATCCCATAAGATGTTTATCGTTATAGCTTAATGGAACGGAAACGACGTAAGTGTGTCCAGAACCCAAACAACAATGGCATCTCCCATGTGCAAAGAGTCTTTACCTGAGGATAACGGGTCCACAGTAGGACGGGTGGATGGTGCTACAGGAGTCCTCCAGCTGTAGCCGCTCTACTGGGCTGATGTCATAACTGTGCTTCGGGTAGTTGACCAGCCAGCTGTAGTCCACCCCAGTCTTAATCTTCCTGTATTCGTTCTCCTTCTCCCGCTGCTGTTTCTCCGCCTGTTTCATTTGCCAGCTCAGCTCCATCATTAACGTCTCCACCACCATGTCGGCAGGATTTCTTTGGGAAAGTCTCATGTTAGGCTCATTCCACTTGAACCAGGACGTCAGGGCCATGCTTCACCAGAAGTTCAACCTAGCATGAAGAAAAAAAAAGTGTTAGCAATTATATAAATAAAAGCTATTATGATTAATGCATATATTATGTAGTTATACAGCCTCTAATACAGTCTATGGTGCATAGATGGTAATGAGTTGATACTGTTTATAGCGGCATTTTGGAGACACTTATGTTAATGGAAGTCTCTCTGCCAGTTATGGTTGCGTTAATAATGTGGTTAATTCATTTCTGGGTATTCTGCTGTCACTAAAAAAGTAGTTAAATAAGATAGTTTTTGTTTTACGGTATAGCAGCATTATTTATGTATAGTCTATGGCAACATTATATTTATCGCCGAGTGTCAGGACTACTTCTGACGCTGTTCACACAGCAAAGTCAGACACTCCACAAGATGCTGATTTTGAGTTGCACAGACAGGCTCGGGCGTCTACCAGCTGTGCTCTTGTTAGTAATTGGGCTTGTAGGAGTTAATTTCTGCTGTCCTGTGGATTATTGCTTGAGTCACATGTTGCAGGAGACCTATCACAGTCGCTTCCCCCCTTTTTAAGATGGTGGTGCCTGTTCTCCCATGCCGATGATAGCTTTATGCTATCCCGGGCCTGGTGCTTTGTTATTCTATAGCTGGTGATCTTCTGTGTGCTGTTTGGCGTGTTGTGGAAATTCTCTTGTTGTCTGATTATTTCCTACCTTCCTTTAGTTTCCTCCTGATCACGTATTTTCTTACATCTGTAAGTGATTATTGGGAGTTTGAGTTTTGGTTTTCCCCCCGTCTGTTTATTTGTGTAGGATTAATCACGCCTGTCCTGTGTTCAGGAGTTAGGGTAAGGAAGGTGACCCAAACATCCCCACCTTCAGGTGTATCTTGGGGATCAGGATCAGCCAGGAGGGTTCCCCTAGTCTGAGGGCCAGTTTAGGCTCCAGTTCTTAGTGATCCCGTTACACCCTGTGACATCAATATCATTATCAGCTCTGGTGCTGGAGCTGGACCGTGTCTAAATTTAAAGAAGTATCTCCCAAATCATACTTAATTTTTTTTTAAAGAGCTTGAAATTGTGCTCTACAGCTGAATGTAGTTAAATAAGTGAGCAATGCTCCAAAAAAAAGTGAACAAAGATGAAAACTAGTGCAGCCAACTTCTTAAAGGAGAAGGGCCCCCCAAAAAAAACTATATCTATCGATCCAAACCAAAAGGCCACGGTGATAGTCAGGGATCAGTGGCCACTCCTCGCCAAAGATAAGACACAGAAGGACGTGCTCCCAGCATCAGCCTTAGCTGCCACAATATTTGGAGTAGGAGCACAGTCTAATAAAAGCTATCCTCCCAGTCCCAGAGAAGGATAGCCAGGGGTTTGCAGGGCCAAGGAGAACCTGTTGGCCACACACTACCCACCCTCGATGAATCAGGAGAGAAACCATAAGAAAAACACACCCTGAAAAGTTTTTGTGACAAGGACAACGTGAAAAAGGGCGATACACAGTGAAACAAACAAAACAAAAATAGTGGAAATTGTAGTGTAATGACTGGACCTTCCAATAGGGAAATTAAAAAATTCCTCTTCACAACCAAAAGACCTGGAATAAGGGAGTCTGCTTAAAAGTAAGAATGTAGAAGTGCTGTGAAAATGTTTGTCTTTTTTTCTTGGGTTTTGTCGGAAGTGGCCACAGTGTGAACGCGCTCTTACGCATTGCAAGGATACAAACTTATGATTCTGCTCATTTCTTTGGTTCTGCTGGAAAAATATGCCTGATCCTCAAGTGAGGCCTGACACCCAGTGAGTTTAGGCACCGCTTTCTGGAGAACTTCTCAAACCATTGATATTCGGGTGTTGGGGGTCATCTAACTGAATGACTACATAAGCCACCCAGCATGCACCACAAAGCTTCCTCCCGGCATGCATTATTGTCTTTGCATCAGATGACGAGGCCAAACCCACTGATGCCAGACAATCTTAGCCAAAAGACCAAGAAACAATCTTCCCAACTACTTTATGTACGTAACAGGATCAAGAAGACACCATTGCTTGGTTTTCAAGAGGCCAAAGCTGGGGGGGGGGACTTTCTATTCAGGGCTGGGTGACCTCTGTATACACACGTGGATGACAGTGACAATTTTTTCAATTTTACACTGTACCATTATTTACTTTATACTTGTAGCAGCAACATTTTTGTGTGATTAAACAAGAAAAAAAAAAAATATTCACCCTACCATGTATTTGCCTGAACTAAGTCCACATTGGTGCACAAAAATTCCCAGGTGGCACCCCCAGGATAAAGTGCAAATAAAAAGGAAATAGAAAAAATCCAGCACCGGCTAAAATTTTTAGGTGATCCATTTATTCAAAAATCTTTAAAAACCATGCATATTAAAAAATGTAAAAGCACATGGGATTTACACATTTCAGACCTATATTGGTCCATAATCATCTATAGAAATTGGAGCCAGTGCTGGATTTTTTCCTATTCCCTTTCCATCATTTGTGTGTACTGTATGTCAGTAGCGTGGCTCGCACAGAAGATTCGGGGCAGTACACATCTGTCCGGGGCGAGTGCCACTGAATCTCATTGATATCAACATGATCCCGATAGAGTAGGGAGCCATAGATGCCACCACACTCCATCCTAAAGGTCCACCTGTGCCAGGACATCAGTGTCACTGATTGCACAATTTGTACAGTCCACTCTATGTGCAGTGGACTTGGTCACTCAGATTAGTCGAGTATAAACCTTATTTGTTTATGTGGTGTTGACGTGCCCAAGGGGTCTGAGAGGGCCAGTCGTCACCAGGCCAGTGTCAGTTTGGGATGTCACATCGGCCTAGCCCAGTTCCGTGACCCCGGCGGTGTCAATAAAGATAGGGATGATGGGAGTAGTTATTCGTGACGCCATCTGTGGTGTGCGGCCAAGTATTAGCCGCCGCTGCGGGAAGTCTCTCTCTTCTGGGGCAGACGGTGACGCAGCTTAGGTGTTGCAGCTCTCCACAGGCAGAGCTAGGCCCCAGGGAGGAAGAGGGGAGTAATAGTCGCCTATGGCGCCAAGGCGCGATGATGGGAGCGCCAGCAATGATGGGACGACACAAAGGATGCAGTTCAAGTTCTTTACTCACTGAAATCACACCGCCTTTGCAGTGGCGGGACCCGCTATGATGGGCTCCAGCCGATCCCAGATAGTTCGGAGGTCAAGGTCGGCGTTTCCCTCTGCGTGTCCTTTCCAGTGGTCTTCCCTCCACCCCAGCTCCTGGGCCATGGAATGGGTCACGGGTGCTTTCTGCACTCCCCGCGAACCCTGGGATCCCCTTTCTTCCTAAAAATCCGGGTCAAGCCTATAGCTCCAGACCACGGGCCCCTGTTTGTTCTGTCACTTCTTCCTGACGTCTCTGCTGAGTGCCACCTGGCGCTTGCTGCGCCTGGAGCTAACAGAGTTCTAAGTGAGATGGCTCCTAACTTCCCCTGCAGGAGCCCTGCCTCCCAGGCTGCTGAACTAGTGGGCAAGAGGTGCCATATCTCATGATGGCCACCACTGGCACCTACCCTAGCCTAGTCCCAGTGGAAGAGCTCCCATGTTATGTGGTGTATTTGTTGTGATGGTTGTTTACCGGCAATGACCACCTCTGTATCCGAGATGAATACTGCACCTCGAGTGAGGCGCAGTACCCTGTGACACCTGAAGCCGCAGGGGCGCCACAGTGTCACGCTAGATATGGGGAAGTACAATGCGCACGGAGAAAGAGAAGGGAAACCCTGCGTCTACCGAGAGGAAAGATGGTGACCCCTGACTAAGCCTACCGCAAGTCCCTGGGGTCCCTCGCCACCTTAGATAGGTTTCGCACTTATGTGCTGAGCCAGATACCTGACCCTAGGTATACCTAGTGCTGGGTCCTAAATAGGGAATGGGTGGCATGAGTGCTTTGTCAACCCCACTAAACAACTATAGAAAACACAAGGGTGACACACAGGGGGGAAAAAGCAAGAAGTACTTATCATTAGATGATTCAGGTAGAAGTTCAGCAGAGCTTTCAGCAATGATCCCACAGAGGAGTGCAAGCCACCTGCTTGCAACCTCAGCTTGAAGGAACTGACAATATCACCAGCACCAGTCCAAAGGAAGGAAAGGGTATTTAGACACCAAGGGAATACTGACAATCAACAGCTGGATGCAAGTGGAGCTCCTGCTGGGTCCAAAAGGGAGATAGATGAATCCAGCAGGAAAACTACCTATACCAATGAATACTGACAGCAGAAACAATGGAAAGTCAAGAAACATTCTGCGCAGCCAAACGCTGTGACCTTCTATGGCCAGAAACCACATGACTGTCTTTCACATGTGATACACCTGTGAACATGAGGGGGTGGCACAAGGGTGGCATTTTCTACTTTGGGAGAGGATAATAATACTTTCTAAAAAGGTGCCACTCAAGGGGAAATATTTCTCTTTATGGGGCATTATCATAATATATACAGTGGGGAAAAAAAAGTATTTATTCAGCCACCGATTGTGCAATTCTCCCACTTAAAAAGATGAGATTTGCCTGTAATTGACATCACAGGTGACCACAACTATGAGAGACAAAAGGAGAAAACAAATCCAGTAAATCACCGCGTCTGATTTGGGAAGATTTTTTTTGCAAATTATGGTAGAAAATAAATATTTGGTCAATAACAAAAGTTCATCTCAATATTTTGTTATATATCCTTTGTTGGCAATGACAGAGGTCAGACGTTTTATGTTAGTCTTCACAAGGTTGGCACACACTGTTGGCGGTATGTTGGCCCATTCCTCCATGCAGATCTCCTCTAGAGCAGTGATGTTTTGGGCCTGTCACTGGACAACATGGACTTTCAACTCCCTCCAAAGGATTTCTATGGGGTTGAGATCTGGAGACTGGCTAGGCCACTCCAGGACCTTCATATGCTTCTTACAAAGCCACTCCTTCGTTGCCCTGGCGGTGTGCTTGGGATCATTATCATGCTGACAGACCCAGCCACGTTTCACCTTCAATGCCCTTGCTGATGGAAGGAGGTTTGCACTCAAAATCTCACGATACATGGCCCCATTCATTCTTTCATGTATACGGATCAGTCATCCTGGTCCCTTTGCAGAGAAACAGCTCAAAAGCATGATGTTGCCACCCCCATGCTTCACAGTAGGTATGGTGTTCTTTGGATGCAACTCAGCATTCTGTCTCCTCCAAACATGACGAGTTCTGTTTCTACCAAACAGTTCTACTTTGGTTTCATTAGACCATATGACATTCTCCCAATAATTATCTGGATAATTCAAATGCTCTCTAGCAAACTTCAGACGGGTTCGGACATGTACTGGCTTAAGCAGGGGAACATGTCTGGCTCTTCAGGATCTGATTCCTTGGCAGCATAGTGTGTTGCTGCTGGTAGCCTTTGTTTTGGTGGTCCCAGCTCTATACAGGTCATTCACTAGGTTCCCCCATGTGGTTCTGTGATTTTTGCTCAACGTTCTTGTGATCATTTTGACCCCACAGGGTGAGATCTTGCACGGAGCCCCATATTAAGGGAGATTATCAGTGGTCTTGAATGTTTTCCATTTTCTCATTATTGCTCCCACAGTTGATTTCATCACACCAAGCTGCTTGCCTATTGCAGATTCAGTCTTCCCAGCCTGGTGCAGTGCTACAATTTTGTTTCTGGTGTCTTTCAACAGCTCTTTGGTCTTCACCATAGTGTAGTTTGGAGTGTGACTGTTTGAGGTTGTAGTCAGGTGTCTTTTATACTGATAACAAGTTCAAACAGGTGCCAAGACTACAAGTAATGAGTGGAGGACAGAGGAGCCTCTTAAAGAAGACGTTACAGTTCTGTGAGAGCCAGAAATCTTGCATGTTTTTAGATGACTAAATACTTATTTTCCATCATAATTTGCAAAAATAAATCTTGCCAGATCAGACGCGGTGATCTTGTGGATTTGTTTTCTCATTTTGCCTCTCATAGTTGTGGTCACCTATGATGTCAATTACAGACCTCCCTCATCTTGTTAAGTGGGAAAACTTGCAAAATTGGTGGCTGACTAAATAATTTTTCCCCCCACTGTATTTATTGTCCATCACGTGCATCTGTCTATTTGGACCTTTCAAACCCACCTCCACTTTATAACACGGTGCACCTGCCCCTGGGGGTATTACTTATCTCCTAGTTTACTGGACAGTGCCATGGTCTTTAAGCTCCTTTGTGGGTTAGCAGCGTGGCTTGTAGAGCTTTGTTTTTCTCCAGGCAACAGGAGTTAATCCGGGATTTCTATATATAACTGGATAGTCTTTGATTTGATAAAGTGCTCGCGCCACAAACAAGTGCCTAAGTGAGTGGCCCCATTACTAATACCGCTAAATATAGCTTCAGGGGTCATTTTCGATATAGGGAAGAGAGGCGAATGCTGCATAATTTTTGGTGATGCAATGGAGGGCAGCTTTCTAAAACAAATGTTAATACCGTAAATCCGCACTTTTTTTTACCATTTAGTTATAGCAGGGACGGACGAGATAAACCATTGGTGCAACCAGGGGTCCAATCCTACCTCCACAGCAGGTCCAATTTTGCATTTTTATGAGCACTTGGGCTACAAAGGCCCCATATATTCTTCTTGCACAGGTGCCCTTTTCTGTCTGTGGCCACCAGTGATTTATAGCCATAAGGTTTCCCTGATATAAAGGGCTTCTGCTGCCATTTTGCTCCTGTTATACCTCTTGGAAATTATTTTTTATTTTACCACTGTAGCCTGGCATGCCAAAAATTGCTTTATTATTGGCCCAATTAATGCAAATCACTGCTGAGCAGTCGGATGGGTGGTATCGGACCAGATTTCCAAAATTGGCCTCCGATGTAATATCCATGTGCCCCCACTTATATGCCATGTGTTGATTGACATTTTACATGGTAATGGAAGGAAAGCGTTAAACGTTCCAGGGATAATCAGGTTTGTGAAGATTACACGATGTGTCTGGAGAATTACGAGAGAAGAAATATTGCGTCTCTCGGGTTAAAAGACAGATCTGTGTCAAACAGCAGGTGGTCGGCTGACGGCTGACAGCTCCATAAATCCCCATCGCTCGGGAAGATTACTGTCTGACACATCTGCAGTCATGTCCCTAACGGGGCTAATAGCTGCAAATCTGCCATCCAGTTTAGCACAGAACTTGTGTAAGATCTGCCCTCAATTACCAGAAATGACCAGATAATGTCTCTATTTCTGGGCCATTAATGCACTAGCGGGCAGTCTTATTTAGGAGAACAACAATTAAAGGATTTTCTAGGTATCTAGAACAAACGTTTAATCATTCCATAGGAAAAGTAACAGAAGTTTCTGATATACTTTATGTTTCTAGCTTTTAGTGTTTTCAGAATATTGAATGAGAACACTTGTTTGCATTCGGAGGCTGTGACCCGGTCCATGGCTTGTGCCGCTATTAGCCGAGAAGTGGTCACAATTGTACTCAGTGCAGGCAATGCTCCATGAGCTCAACACATCGGCAGCAGCAGAACCAGTTTCTCTGATGATTTGTTACAATGTATCGGTCCAGAGTCTATAGAATGCACATGCGACCTTGGTCGCTCCTCTTCTGCCAGTGGAGCACCCCACGGGGTCTTGGAGAAATAGTTGTCGTCCGGCCGGTAAAGGGTTGGGAGATGTCACGGGTGGCCTGCCCAGTTTCGTGACCCCGAAGTGTCCGCGGAAGGGATAAATTGGATGGAAAGGATGAGGGTAGTAGTGGATGAGGATGAGGATGATTGTCTCGTGATGCCACCTGCGGTACGCGGCCAGGGATTAGCCACCACTGTCCTCCGGGGCAGATGGTTGTAGCAGCAAAGATGGTTCTGCTCCCCACAGGTGGAGCAGGCCCCGGACAGGATGATGAGGGGGAGTAGTGGCCGTTGGCACCGAAGCGCTGGTGACGGCAATCAAAAGGCTGAGTCAGCTGCTGCAGTTCCAGGTCTTTTACTCACTGTCTTTAGATAGCCCGGGAGGTACCGGTCACCGCCGTGATGGGCTCCAGCCAATCCCAGTTAAGTTAGAGGTAGCCACCGTTATTTGAAAGTGTCCTTTCCAAGGGATGCCCCTCCAGGAGTGAGGAGCCCGGGCTGAGCGTTCTGCTCCAAGCCCCAGGTCCCGTGAAAGAAGAAGAGAAGAAAGTGGTGTCGTGATGCAGAACTGTAGTCCTGACTTTACTGTCGAGAGTGTGTGGTTGCTCCTACTTCTACCCCAAATGGTGCTCGCCCCCTAGGTGGTTGTAATAGTGACCAGGAAAGTCCCATGCATTCTGATGGCCACCCCCCAGCCTACCCTAGTCCAGTCCTCAGTGGGAAAGTCCCTAAGCTGTATGTAAGGTGGAATGTGGAAACACCGGTGATTAACCCCCTCCTTACCCGAGATGAATACTGCACCTTAAATGAGATGCAGTACCCTGTGGCAACTGAAGCTTCAGGGGCACCACACACTTATTTCCCTGGATCCACTCCAATCTGTTTCATTCTTATGAAGATCCAGATTGAGGGACTGAAACGTTAATTATTGTCTGCTATTGGACTGCTGTAGGAGGTGGGCGAGCCACATCCACTCTTGCTATTGTATTATAAATGTATTTTATATAATGGATGTATCAGAGCTGAACGGGCGCAGCGTTCAGTTCCACCTAGCAGCTGCAGGTATTATCTGTTTTATAGTAAGAAAATGTATTTGATAATATGCATGTTTAGAATACTATAAATAATGTATAATGTAAGATGCCGGCCCCTCATGCTGTGTCAGGAGGGAGATGTAGTTTGAGGAGCCAGGACTACTGTAGATAAAGGGTTAAGGATAAGATAGATGTGGTATTAATAAGACTGGATGTTTTCGTGGAATGTGTAACTAGAGACCAAGTGTGCAGGAGTGGGATGTCAGTGGTAGCTAGTTAGTTTGTTAGGATAGAGCATGAACAGAGAGCAGTGGAGTGGTTACTAGGAAGATGGAGACAAGGAGGGAGGTGTGAGCAGAGTAGGATCAGAAATGCAGGAAGTTTGTAGTCAGTGAAGCATCAGGAGCCCATAGTATGGACAGGGCCCAGAGCTAGGGCCTGTCCAGAAAGGGAGAAAATCCTCCCGTGTGTCAAAACCCCACTCTACAGACGGGCTGTCAAATATCCTGAGATTGGTGGGGTCTCAGAGAAACCACTGGCGGGACTCAGAACTGGTCGGGAGCTGCTGAGTTGTCCGAGGGCCCGAGTGAGACACCGCAACTGCAAGGAAAATCTACAGGGGTAGGAAGCACATATAGAACTCCGCTGAAGATCGTTCCCAGGGCAAGTGCCAGTAAAGAAGAGGTTCTCCAATGACAAATGGAAGAGAGAACAGGATAATGCAGAGACTCTCCATGGGTAATCATTTCAACATTGCAGCTGGAATTGCTCTACAGTTCAGCACTGAACAGGGTAAGGATCTGTCTCATCATACAGTGTCATGACGTTTAAGAGCATTTGGACTGAAAGCCCACTCTGCAGTGACCAAACCTCTCATTAGCAAGAAGAATCAAAAGGCTAGACTCACCTTTGGTGTGGAGAATGTTGTGTGGACAGAGGAGAAGTGTCCACAGCTCATTTTAGTGATGAAAGCAAGTTTAACTTATTTGAGTCTGATGGGAAACATTATGTTCGTCAACAAATTGGGGAAAGACAACCCAAAGTGTGTTAAGAAGTCAGTGAAAGGCGGTGGAGGAAGTGTCATGATTTGGGGAATGTTTTCTGCAGCAGGAGTTGGACCTCTCATACAGCTACATGGCAGAGTGAATGCAAGTGTGGATCAGAACCTTCTTCACAACACGTGGTTCCTTACTTGCGTTCATCACTCAATCAGCCAGCAATTTTCATGCAGGACAATGCCCCCTGTCTTGCAGCAAAATGGGTAAAGTAGATCCTTGAAACAGAAAACTTTGAAACAATGAAATGGTTGCCTAGAGTCCTGATCTAAATCCAATAGAAAACCTCCGGAAAATCCTTGGTGACAAAGTTATGGCCAAGACACCCACAACAGCCAAAGAACTGTGGAAGAGGCTGGAAGAAGAGTGGACCAAAATCCCCCCATAGCAGTGTGAGAGACTAGTGATGTCCTGTGGCCGCAGATGTGCTGAAGTCATTCACAGCGATGGCCGGTACACGTCCTACTGATTGTGACTGTTGTTACCTGCAGGAAATGTTCATGATCATCTCTCTGTGCTACAGTCATTGCTGTTCTCTAGTTGTGATCATCAGGTTTTGGGCAAAATAAAGGTTTTAGGCTAGGTTCGCACACTGCGTCTTTTTGACGCTGCGTTTTTGTGCGTTTTTAACCGCTAAAAACGCACAAAAACGCACCTGCGTCGAAAAAAACGCATCAAAAAAACGCATGCGTTTTTGCCGCGATTTGGTGCGTTTTTGGCTGCGTTTTGCTGCGTTTTTGATCTCTGCGTTTTGCTGCGTTTTTCCAATGCATTGCATGGGGGGAAAACGCAGAAAAACGCAGGAAAGAACTGACATGTCCATTTTTTTTTTTAACTCAAAAACGCAGGTAAAAAAAACAGATGTGTGCGGACAGCAAAAATGAAAACTCAGACTTTGCTGGGGAAGCAAAGTCCTGCAGTTTTGAGGCCAAAAACGCACCCGAAAAACGCGCAAAAACGCCGCGGAAAACGCACTGTGCGCACATAGCCTTATGGTGATAAACTTTGGATCTTTTGTAAAACCCTGTTCTAGTGGCATGGTGCACCCCTTAGGCTAGGTTCGCACACTGCGTCTTTTTGACGCTGCGTTTTTGTGCGTTTTTGGCCGCTAAAAACGCACAAAAACGCACCTGCGTCGAAAAATGCACTGTGCGCACATAGCCTTACACAAAACCTTCACATGTTCATCAATGTAGATTACATTATTTCTGAAAAAAGCAGCAAGCATTGCATTGTTCTCTAATTTTGATCTCCAATGTACATACATACGAGCATCTCAATAAATTAGAATATCAACAAAAAGTTAATTTATTTCAGTAATTTAATACAAAAAGGGAAACGCATAAAATATATAGAGTCATTACACACAGAGTGATCTATTCCTATATCTATTCCTATATATATTATATAGAGTCATTACACACAGAATGATCTATTTCAAGTTCTTATTTCTGTTACTGTTGATGATGATTATGGCTTACAGCCAATGAAAACCCGAAAGTCATTATGTCAGAAAATTAGAATAATTCTCACAAAACACTTGCAAATGCTTCCTAAGTGTTTAAAATGGTCCCTTAGTCTGGTTCAGTAGGCTACACAATGATGGAGAAGACTGCTGATTTGACATATGTCCAGAAGTCAGGCATTGACACACTCCACAAGGAGGGTAAGCCACAAAAGATCATTGTTAAAGAAGCTGACTGCTCACTGAGTTCTGTAGCCAAGCATATTAAAGGGAAGGTGCCGCGATTTGTAATTTTGTATTAAAAATTACAGATTATACAATCAATTCTTTTTAATACAAAATTAAATTAATTGTTTATTTAGTTTTTCTGTAATTCTATTTTTACTCAAACACTGGTGGCTCCCATCTTGGATTTGCTGTGTGTAATGACAGTCCCTGTGCATATGAGATAGTAGTTGGCATCCGACCACTATCTCCTGCACTGTGGCTGCTCCCTCCTGTGACCTGGGCTCTCCAGCTCACAGATCTGGGAGGAAACCACCGCCATCTTTGTGGAGCCCACAGTGTATACTGTGAGCTTCACTTTCCCGCTGAGCACGGCGATGAGCGGCGATATGCAGCCTGAGCTGAGCCTGGTATTATACCATAGATGTCACACTTCGATCATCGCTCCCTGCCTCTATGCTCACCTCGCAGATCCCCACTACTGCCGAACGTACTCACCTTGCACCTCTTCTTCCAGCAGTTCCTCCTCCTGGCACCGCTCTGTGCAGAGGTGGCACAGGAATATGTGGCAAAGTATATGGGGCACAGTATACAGTAGAGAATAGTATACAGTGAGGTACTATGCTAGCCATCCTCAGTGACACTTTCCACAGTTCAGGATCACTTTGCAGTCACCAACAAAATGGCTCTGCACTGTGATTCTAATCTTCATCCTACCTCATCCTTTTGCAAACATCCAGAAGAAGGGAAACAATGCATCACACACATGAGTGCAGATTCCACCCACTTCTACTGCAGTTGTAAACCATGCAAGTCGTACACGTGGTTTTCAGCAACTGCTCCCACTAGTGTTCAAGAGTGGAAAATATCAAACATTTAAAATAATTTTTTATATTTTGGTCAATTAAAAACAAATGATAATATTTAAACAAAACATTAAAACTTTACTTTTTTTTCAGTTATTGAAAAACAATGTTTTTTTTGAAGGCACCTTCCCTTTAATGGAAAGTTGAGTGGAAGGAAAAAGTGTGGTAGAAAAAGGTGCAAAAGCAACCGGGATAACCACAGCCTTGATAGGATTGTTAAGAAAAGGCCATTCAAAAATTTGGGGGAGATTCACAAGGAGTGGACGCTGCTGGAGTCGGTGCTTCAAGAGCCACCGCACACAGACGTATCCAGGACATGGGCTACAAGTGTCGCATTCCTTGTGTCACCACTCATGACCAATAGACAACGCCAGAAGCGTCTTACCGGGCCAAGGAGAAAAAGAACTGGACTTTCCTCAGTGGTCCAAGGTGATGTTTTCTGATGAAAGTCAATTTTGCATTTCATTTGGAAATCGCGGTCCCAGAGTCTGGAGGAAGAGTGGAGGCCACAATCCAAGCTGCTGAGGTCTAGTGTGAAGCCTCCACAATCAGTGATGGTTTGGGGACTCATGTCATCTGCTGGTGTAGATCTGCTGTGTATTATCAAGACCAAAGTCAGCGCAGCCGTCTACCAGGACATTTTAGAGCATTTCATGCTTCCCTCTGCTGACAAGCTCTTTGGAGATGGAAATTTCATTTTCCAGCAGGACTTGGCCCCTGTCCACACTGCCAAAAGTACCAATACCTGGTTTACTAACCACAGTATCACTGTGCTTGACTGGCCAGCAAACTCACCTAACCTAAACCCCATAGAGAATCTATGAGAGACACCAGACCCAACAATGCAGACGAGC